>NW_026967593.1:0-167500 GCF_028390025.1 Pseudophryne corroboree | reverse complement strand
GCTTGGAAAGAACTCACGGCACAGCGTTACAACCGTTGTTGGAGTAATTATGTGTCTCGGTGTGTATCCAGGAAGGCTCCTATGGAGGACTTTCAGCTAGGTCCTGCTTATCCATACGTTACAAGCCGATGTGAAGGCAAGACTATATTAAGTTTCTTTGCAGAAATTCTCGTTTGGAAAGTGGTCAGGTTTTTGACTTCGACGTCCGCAAGGCGGGGTGTCGGAAGTGGTGGTCTTGTCCCACAAGAGCCTTGTTTGATCTTTCAGGTGAATAGATAGGAATTGAGTACTCGGTTGATAGTTCTACCAAGAGGGGTTTCGCAGAAATCAGGCTTTTGTTGATGCAGGGGGTTACTTAGGCATTAGCTAGTTCAAACCCCCTTGCTCTAACCAGGGTTTTGAGTATGCAAGTCATCTATTTGGCTCAGTTTGGAGTAACAGAGGCCCTGTTTATGTGGTATGTTCCCAGCTTACTTTGGGAGACTGCGTTATGCAGTTTGTTACATGCTGAATCTGTGATGCGGTCTGGCATGTTTGTTCTACGGCTGCTTTGCCGTCACCGAAGTCGGTGGAGGTTCCTTCTTTTGGGAAGATGGGATTTTCTTGGGCGAATGCCCGAGGAGTCTCGGCGGTTCAACTTTGCCGAGCGGATTCTTGGTCTGGGTCAAAAGTTTTTGCAATGCTTTACAAGTTTGATACCCGGATTGTTGAGGACCTTATGTTTGCTCATTCGGTGCTGCAGAGTCGTCCGCACTCTCCCGCCCGTTTTGGAGCTTTGGTATAAACCCCATGGTCCTTTTGAAATCCCCAGCATCCTCTAGGACGTATGAGAAAATAGGATTTTGGTACCTACTGGTAAATCCTTTTCTCTTGGTCCGTAGAGGATGCTGGGCGCCCGTCCCAGTGCGTACTGTGTCTACAGTTATTGCTTTTTGGTTACACCCTGGCGGTGTCTTTTCTATCTGGTGTTTGCTACCGTTGTTCATGACATAGCATGCAGGGTCCTATTTTTGTTTCTGTGGACACACGGGTTGTTACATATTCTCTCAGCATGTGGCTGGGTTTTGTTCATGCCGTTGACTGGTATTCTACTGAGTGCCACGTTCTACGGTGTGTTTGAGGTGTGAGATGGTATGACACTCACCGTGTTTATAACAAGAAATTCTTTCCTCGAAATTGTCCATCTCTCCTGGGCACAGTTTTCTAACTGAGGTCTGGAGGAGGGTCATAGACGGAGGAGCCAGTTCACACCAAGTTTAAGTCTTTACAGTGTGCCCAAGCTCCTGCGGATCCGTCTATACCCCATGGTCCTTTTGGAATCCCCAGCATCCTCTACGGACTAAGAGAAAAGGATTTACCGGTAGGTACCAAAATCCTATTTTACTTCCTAAATAATACATCCCAAAGGCTTAGGTCTTTTTTCTGCTGTTTATTTTGTATCTTGTGCTTTGTATAAATGTGAGTGTCTAATACCAGTTTGCACAATCTGTATTGCTACACGACAGTATGGCGGCCATTGGAACGTGTTTTCACTTCTAGTTTGCCTAACTTGTTGCTGACACTCATCTTGATAAGGAGTGCTGAGTTTTTTCTGATACAAGATCCTATCCATATATACCCTGTACATTACCATGTGCATTAGAGTCACCCAGGTTCCATCTGCAGTGGTTTGTTGTATGTTACATCTATATGGTGCGGATACTCCTCTGTATGATTTCATAATAAAAGCTTTTGTTTGCATCTAATTATTACATTAAAGCTTTTATTTTTATTCTGTTTTATATTCCCGTCTGAGTAATTACGCCATAATGTCTAATCTCGGAGTGGACCCCAGAAGATGTAAAGAAACCGTGTAAGTGTTCCATCATTCTGTTTCGTGTAAGCATACAGGTAAGTGATGGCACGGTGGTCACTGACCGTCACATTCAGGTGGTATAATGGAAGTGGGAATGTCTGGGCTTATTCTAGTCTACTGCAGAAATAAAAAACTCAGCCTTTATCCTGCTTAAAAAAATGACAAAGCCCATAAATCAAGCTTGGTCGGACAAGACAGAAGCCACATTAATGGTGGCACATCATATAGGCTGAGGACCCATGCTTCTGGTATATATGGCATAACTCCCTCTTCACCCACAAAAACCTTCCCTTCACCATTCACAATGTCCACCATTGCCCCTTCAGAAGGGACACAACTTTCCTTTGCTTTTTCCACCTCCTCCTCTACAGAGCCCAGGACCACCTCCATGACCATTTCATGTTTATCTGGAGGCCTGGCATCTGGGAGGTTCATGGCCTGAGATGACCACAGAACCACCAGGTAGTGGGCAAGAAGAATCCACAGCCTCCTGAGGAACTGGAGAGTCCAAGGATCCACCCCACATGAGGCAGAGAAGTGTCAACCACAGGGACTAGCTCACCAATTTCCTTCCTAAAAGCTGCTCTTTACCCAGTTTGGTACCTGTGGGCTCCCACTCCAATTTCCCTTGAGAGCCCTTACCCTCACTAATCCCTTCTGAACCTACTAGTTCCTTCCCCTTCCAACCACTCCTCCTTTTTAATCTTTTCACCACCTGCTGTGTGAGTCCCATCCAACCACTCCATTCCTTGACTCATTGGTGTAGCAACCCCCTTCTCCCCACCCCCACCACACTGCTATACTGCAGTTAAGCTGTGAGACTTGCTGCTAGCACTACTCACTACCCAGCACACACACACACACACACACACACACACACACTCACATCATGATTACACAGCTGTGCCAGAGACACTGTCTTACTGACAACCAGGATGAGACACTCCCAGAAAGGCATGTATGTATGAGTACGGAGAGAGTGGGCGCAGTGGGGCTGCATGACTGACAGCTGAGCCTGTCACGTCAGTGAGGTGGATGGGGCATCCCATTCCGAGCTGGAGCAGCACAGTATTTGTAAGAGCTGCAGAAGTCTGTAAATGATGGGAAATAACATCTGGCCCATGGCTACTGTGAGGAAATGAGAGGTCTGTGACAATATAGCTATGCCTCATTTCTCATGTCAAATATGTACTTTTCTCTGACGTCCTAGTGGATGCTGGGGACTCCGTAAGGACCATGGGGAATAGCGGCTCCGCAGGAGACTGGGCACAAAAGTAAAAGCTTTAGGACTACCTGGTGTGCACTGGCTCCTCCCCCTATGACCCTCCTCCAAGCCTCAGTTAGTTAGATTTTTGTGCCCGAACGAGAAGGGTGCACACTAGGTGGCTCTCCTGAGCTGCTTAGTGTAAAAGTTTAAATTAGGTTTTTTATTCTCAGTAAGTCCTGCTGGCAACAGGCTCACTGCATCGAGGGACTAAGGGGAGAAGAAGCGAACTCACCTGCGTGCAGAGTGGATTGGGCTTCTTGGCTACTGGACATTAGCTCCAGAGGGACGATCACAGGCCCAGCCATGGATGGGTCCCAGAGCCGCGCCGCCGGCCCCCTTACAGAGCCAGAAGACTGAAGAGGTCCAGAAATCGGCGGCAGAAGACATCCTGTCTTCAATAAGGTAGCGCACAGCACCGCAGCTGTGCGCCATTGCTCTCGGCACACTTCACACTCCGGTCACTGAGGGTGCAGGGCGCTGGGGGGGGGCGCCCTGAGACGCAATAAAAACACCTTAGATGGCAAAAAAGACATCACATATAGCTCCTGGGCTATATGGATGCATTTAACCCCTGCCAGTTTTCCTTAAAAAAGCGGGAGAAAGGCCGCCGAGAAGGGGGCGGAGCCTATCTCCTCAGCACACTGGCGCCATTTTCCCTCACAGCTCCGTTGGAGGGAAGCTCCCTGGCTCTCCCCTGCACTACAGAAAGGGTTAAAAAAGAGAGGGGGGCACTAATTAGGCGCAGTATTAAAAATACAGCAGCTATAAGGGGAAAAACACTTATATAAGGTTATCCCTATATATATATATATATATATATATATATATATATAGCGCTCTGGTGTGTGCTGGCAAACTCTCCCTCTGTCTCCCCAAAGGGCTAGTGGGGTCCTGTCCTCTATCAGAGCATTCCCTGTGTGTGTGCTGTGTGTCGGTACGTTTGTGTCGACATGTATGAGGAGAAAAATGATGTGGAGACGGAGCAGAGTGTCTGTAATAGTGATGTCACCCCCTATGGGGTCGACACCTGAGTGGATGAACTGTTGACAGTGTCAGCTCTGTATAAAGACAGTGGTTGACATGAGACAGCCGGCTACTCAGCTTGTGCCTGTCCAGACGTCTCATGGGCCGTCAGGGGCTCTAAAGCGCCCGTTACCTCAGATGGCAGATACAGACGCCAACACGGATACTGACTCCTGTGTCGACGGTGAAGAGACAAACGTGATTTCCAGTAGGGCCACACGTTACATGATTGAGGCAATGAAAAATGTTTTACACATGTCTGATAATACGAGTACCACCAAAAAGGGGTATTATGTTCGGTGAGGAAAAACTACCTGTAGTTTTCCTGAATCTGAGAAATTAAATGAGGTGTGTGATGATGCGTGGGTTTCCCCCGATAACAACTGATAATTTCTAAAAAGTTATTGGCAGTATATCCTTTCCCGCCAGAGGTTAGGGTGCGTTGGGAGACACCCCCTAGGGGGGATAAGGCGCTCACATGCTTGTAAGAACAAGGGCTCTACCCTCTCCTGAGATGGCCGCCCTTAAGGATCCTGCTGATAGAAAGCAGGAGGGTATCCTAAAATGTATTTACACACATACTGGTGTTATACTGCGACCGGCAATCGCCTCAGCCTGGATGTGCAGTGCTGGGTTGGCGTGGTCGGATTCCCTGACTGAAAATATTGATATCCTAGATAGGGACAGTATATTATTGCCTATAGAGCATTTAAAAGATGCATTTCTATATATGCATGATGCACTGCGGAATATTTGCCGACTGGCATCAAGTATAAGTGCGTTGTCCATTTCTGCCAGTAGAGGGTTATGGACACGACAGTGGTCAGGTGATGCGGATTCCAAACGGCATTTGGAAGTATTGCCTTATAAAGGGAGGAGTCATTTGGGGTCGGTCTTTCAGACCTGGTGGCCACGGCAACAGCTGGGAAATCCACGTTTGTACCCCAGGTCGCCTCTCAAAATAAGACGCCGTATTATCAGGCGCAGTCCTTCGTTGGCAAGCGGGCAAAGGCTCCTCATTTCTGCCCCGTGACAGAAGGAGAGGAAAAAGGCTGCAGAAATCAGCCAGTTCCCAGGAACAGAAGCCCTCTTCCGCCTCTGCCAAGCCCTCAGTATGACGCTAGGGCTTTACAAGCTCAGGCACGGTGGGGGCCCGTCTCAATGAATTTCAGCGCGCAGTGGGCTCACTCGCAAGTAGACCCCTGGATCCTTCAGGTGATATCTCAGGGGTACAAATTGGAATTCGAGACGTCTCCCCCTCGCCGTTTCCTAAAGTCGGCTTTACCGACGTCTCCCTCTGACAGGGAGGCAGTTTTGGAAGCCATTCACAAGCTGTATTCCCAGCAGGTGATAATCAAGGTACCCCTCCTGCAACAGGGAATGGGGTATTATTCCACACTGTGTGGTACCGAAGCCGGACGGCTCGGTGAGACCGATTCTAAATCTAAAATCTTGAACACTTACATACGGAGGTTCAAATTCAAGATTGAGTCACTCAGAGCAGTGATTGCGAACCTGGAAGAAGGGGACTACATGATGTCTCGTGACATCAAGGATGCTTACCTTCATGCCCAAAATTACCCTTCTCACCAAGGGTACCTCAGGTTTGTGGTACAGAACTGTCACTATCAGTTTCAGACGCTGCCGTAGGGCTGGTCCACGGCACCCCGGGTCTTTACCAAGGTAAGGGCCGAAATGATGATACTCCTTCGAAAGAAGGGAATTTTAGTTATCCCTTACTTGGACGATCCCCTGATAAGGGTATGATCCAGGGAACAGTTGGAGGTCGGTGTAGCACTATCTCAGGTAGTGTTGCGGCAGCACGTTTAGATTCTCAATATTCCAAAATCGCAGCTGATTCCGACGACTCGTCTTCTGTTCCTAGGGATGATCCTGGACACAGTCCAGAAAAAGGTGTTTCTCCCGGAGGAGAAAGTCAGGGAGTTATCCGAGCTAGTCGGGAACCTCCTATAACCGAGCCAAGTCTCAGTACATCAATGAAGGGTTCTGGGAGAAATGGTGGCTTCCTACGAAGCGATCCCATTCGGCAGTTTCCACGCAAGAACTTTCCAGTGGGACCTGCTGGACAAATGGTCCGGGTCGCATCTTCAGATGCATCAGCGGATAACCCTGTCACCAAGGACAAGGGTGTCCCTCCTGTGGTGGTTGCAGAGTGCTCATCTTCTAGAGGGCCGCAGATTCGGCATTCAGGACTGGGTCCTGGTGACCACGGATGCCAGCCTGCGAGGCTGGGGAGCAGTCACACAGGGAAGGAATTTCCAGGGCTTATGGTCAAGCCTGGAGACATCACTTCACATAAATATCCTGAAGCTAAGGGCCATTTACAATGCTCTAAGCTTAGCAAGACCTCTGCTTCAAGGTCAGTCGGTGTTGATCCAGTCGGACAACATCACGGCAGTCACCCACGTAAACAGACAGGGTGGCACAAGAAGCAGGAGGGCAATGGCAGAAGCTGCAAGGATTCTTCGCTGGGTGGAAAATCATGTGATAGCACTGTCAGCAGTAGTCATTCCGGGAGTGGACAACTGGGAAGCAGACTTCCTCAGCAGACACGACCTCCACCCGGGAGAGTGGGGACTTCACCCAGAAGTCTTCCACATGATTATAAACCGTTGGGAAAAACTCGGCAGGTATTGCGCCAGGTCAAGGGACCCTCAGGCAATAGCTGTAGACGCTCTGGTAACACCGTGGGTGTACCGGTCAGTGTATGTGTTCCCTCCTCTGCCTCTCATACCCAAGGTACTGAGATTGATAAGATGGAGAGGAGTAAGCACTATATTCGTGGCTCCGGATTGGCCAAGAAGGACTTGGTAACCGGAACTTCAAGAGGAGGATCCGTGGCCTCTACCTCTAAGAAGGGACCTGCTCCAGCAAGGACCCTGTCTGTTCCAAGACTTACCGCGGCTGCGTTTGACGGCATGGCGGTTGAACGCCGGATCCTGAAGGAAAAAGGCATTCCGGATGAAGTCATCCCTATCCTGATCAAAGCCAGGAAGAATGTAACCGCAAAACATTATCACCGCATTTGGCGAAAATATGTTGCGTGGTGCAGGCTAGTAAGGCCCGACGGAGGAATTTCAACTGGGTCGATTCCTACATTTCCTGCAAGCAGGAGTGACTATGGGCCTGAAATTTGGGTCCATTAAGTTTTCAAATTTCGGCCCTGTCAATTTTCTTCCAAAAAGAACTAGCTTCAGTACCTGAAGTTCAGACGTTTGTAAAAGGGGTACTGTATATACAGCCTCCTTTTGTGCCTCCAGTGGCACCTTGGGATCTCAATGTAGTTTTGGGGTTCCAAAAGTCACATTGGTTTGAACCACTTAAATCTGTGGAGTTAAAATATCTCATGGAAAGTGGTCATGCTGTTGGCCCGGGCCTGGGCCAGGCACGTGTCAGAATTGGCGGCTTTATCCTGTGAAAGCCCTTATCTGATCTTCCATTCGGACAGGGCGGAATTGAGGACAGCGTTTCACCTGAACCAACCTATTGTGGTGCTTGCGGCTACTAGGGATTTGGAGGACTCCAAGTTGCTAGACGTTGTCAGGGCCCTGAAAATATGTTTCCAGGACGGCTGGAGTCAGAAAATCTGACTCGCTGTTTATCCTGTATGCACCCAACAAGCTGGGTGCTCCTGCTTCTAAGCAGACTATTGCTCGTTGGATTTGTAGTACAATTCAGCTTGCACATTCTGTGGCAGGCCTGCCACAGCCAAAAATCTGTAAATGCCCACTCCACAAGGAAGGTGGGCTCATCTTGGGCGGCTGCCCGAGGGGTCTCGGCTTTACAACTTTGCCGAGCAGCTACTTGGTCAGGAGCAAATACGTTTGTAAAATTCTACAAATTTGATACCCTGGCTGAGGAGGACCTGGAGTTCTCTCATTTGGTGCTGCAGAGTCATCCGCACTCTCCCGCCCATTTGGGAGCTTTGGTATAATCCCCATGGTCCTTACGGAGTCCCCAGCATCCACTAGGACGTCAGAGAAAATAAGAATTTACTTACCGATAATTCTATTTCTCGTAGTCCGTAGTGGATGCTGGGCGCCCATCCCAAGTGCGGATTGTCTGCAATACTGGTACATAGTTATTGTTACCAAAAATTGGGTTATTGCTGTAGTGAGCCATCTTTTCTAGAGGCTCCTCTGTTATCATGCTGTTAACTGGGTTTAGATCACAAGTTATACGGTGTGATTGGTGTGGCTGGTATGAGTCTTACCCGGGATTCAAAATCCTTCCTTATTGTGTATGCTCGTCCGGGCACAGTATCCTAACTGAGGCTTGGAGGAGGGTCATAGGGGGAGGAGCCAGTGCACACCAGGTAGTCCTAAAGCTTTTACTTTTGTGCCCAGTCTCCTGCGGAGCCGCTATTCCCCATGGTCCTTACGGAGTCCCCAGCATCCACTACGGACTACGAGAAATAGAATTATCGGTAAGTAAATTCTTATTTTTATCCCCATATCCCTATACATTCAATTTATCTGTTTGCTCATTTTCCATAACATGTCCATTACTGCTCACCCAATATTGTGTTTAAGTCAACCTTAATATTGTTAATATATCCAATTGTGTTACGTTATCTGTTACCCTTTGGATAATGTATTCATGTTAGACCTAGTTTTCTATTGTTTACTACCACCACAGTGGACACTCAAAGGGTGAGTCATATAAGGTACCATTGTCCCTTTTTGTTTACTCCCTATTGTCCAACAGTGAGCTGACCAGACATGGTTGCTCTCTGGCTGATGTAATCACCTTGATTAGAATATGTATTGTATTCCAATGCTGTAAGATTCTTAGAGAAAGAAGTCACACACACCCCATGTAATATGAAGCTTCTGGGGGGTATAAGTAGATATAAGCAGAGAGCTGAAAGAGATTCTATGCTCCTTGACTAAGAAGTGATGTTCTGTCAGGAGTTTGTGGTGGGCATTGTCATGTGGAATTGGATTACAGAGGTGTGCTGAGCTGTTTATAACCCATTCTGTTCAATAAACCACTGTTGGATTTTCATCTACCACTGTGCCTCAGTGATTTGGAACCCAGTATCTTCACAGCTACTATCGATGGCGGGTAACTACCTGGCTGTCTGCCTTTGATGGTAAAACTATATATCGGGTATAGACAATCAATGATTCCTGATAATCAATGGATGATGGCCAATCCTAGACCAGACCTGGAATCAGCATTATGATAACTTTTGACTCTTTATTTGCTGCAGCTGCTGTATAGATCCTGTGATTTCCTTCAGCTTATTAACCAGCTGCACCAGCTCCTCATTTACATAACTCCCAGCTGCTGCAACAGTTGTTTCTCCTGCAGGGTCCACAGGTTATCTACAGGATAACATTGGAATATGATGATGCGACAGCAGATTTGCACCAAATGGTCAAAGCTTTTGGCCTCCCAGCATGCAGTGGGCCCATCCATATATCTCCACCTCCTGGCTCAGGCAAATCAGTTTTTTGTTTGGTGTGGCAGGAGCGAGACTATGGTCAAGAGGGCTTCTGGTTTTTAGCAGCTATAAGCATTCTTATTTTATTTTTATAGTCTTTTTCTTGAGTGATCTCTCTAAAAAGCATCTTACACGCACCTTAGAAAGAGTCGCTCCAACAATTCCCCGCCGAGTCGTGACGATGCTTACCCACGTGTACAGTGACTTTTTGGCGGGAGTCTGTGTCGGATATACTAGCAAGTCCAGCAGAAGTTACCCGGCTGTGGCCGGAGCATGGGGAGAAGGTAAGGCATCAGTTCTGCTTAGAGGGGGAACATGGACACAGCTGCACTGTTTTGGTGGCGACTACCAAACAGTCACTGATGTGGCTGCCACCTAGGGTGGTAGCTAGGCCTTCAGGATCATAGGCTAGGCCTATGATCATAGTACTAGGCCTTTGGGATCATAGGCTCCAGAGGTAGTATGAGGCTACGATCCCTGGGATTGATGTCAGCAGTGGAGAGTCAGACTCTCCCCCGGCTGCCCCTCCCCTGGTTCATGACCAGTTTCCTCAGAGTCTCCTGCCATGAATGGTTTTCCGGCTTCCGTCTGAGACACTGTGTATCTAAAAGGACCCAGTCGCAGCATAGGCGGCTGTGTGACTGGTGCGGCAGTGTTCTCTTGGGCGTCTGTGTTCACTGTAGGTTCACGGGGCGAGTGTGTACACTATTAGCATCTGGATCCACTCAGCGTTTGCGAACGTATTGATCGGTCCTGGAAGCAGGGTGAGTCTCCTTGTATCACACTCTACGGAGCCAGGTAATACAGCACTAAGTCTCTATCTACCTTTTGAGTATGAATAGTTGAATAAGTGCCGGATGCATATGAGTCTAATAATTATTACTGTTGTTTCTTTTGCTATGCGTCTGAATACAGTTAAACTCCTATATAAGGTAATAGTTACATAGTTACATAATTAGTGAGGTTGAAAAGAGGCAAAATGCCCATCGGGTTTAACCTGTATTCTGTGATCAGCTGATCATATTATAATGTACCTGCTGATGTAATGTCTTGGTACCAGTTGACAACAATGATTCTTACCACTCCCAGATTAATGTCACTGTGTTAAATGCTATAACCCTGGATACCCTTTCCAGTTAGAAATTTGTCTAATCGGTTTTTAAATACATTTACAGAGTCTGCCATTACTATCTTCTCCGGGAGGAAGTTCCAAATTTTTATTGCCCTTACCGTGAAGAACCCTTTCCTACTTTGTATACGGAATTTTCTCTCCTCTAGCCTCAGCAAGTGCCCACGTGTCCTATACAAAGTTCTTTTAATAAACAAATCCGCTGCTAGCTCCTTGTGCTGACCCTTTACATATTTGAAGATATTAATGTCACCTCTTAGTCGCTGCGTACTCTTTAATCAATTTAGTAGCCCGCCTTTGAACCCTTTCTAGTTCTCTTATCTTTTTTATAATATGGTGCCCAAAATTGAACACAATATTGTGTTTTTTGTCCCAAAATGCATAATTTAGCATTTTTCTATATTGAACCTCATTCCCCATTTAGACGCCCAGGCTTCAAGTTTAAATAAGTCATTTTGTAGAGACTCCACATCGCTATCTGAATTAATTACCTTACACAGCTTAGAATCATCCACAAAGATTGACACTGTGCTTTCCAGGACTATTTCTAGATTGTTGATAAATATATTGAACAGTAGCGGGCCAAGTACGGACCCTTGTGGTATTCTGCTGACTACTAGTGCCGAGCTGGAGAACATCCTGATGACCGCTACTCATTGTGCTCTGTTATCCAGCCAATTACCTATCCATGTACAAATAGTATATCCTAGACCAAGTTCCCTTAATTTGATGATCAGTCTCCTGTGAGGCACTGTTTCAAAGGCCTTTTCAAAATCTAAATACACCACATCCACTGCTTTTCCCTGATCAAGATTCTCGCTCACTTCCTCGTAGAAACTAATTAAGTTAGTTTGACATGATCTGTCCCTTACAAACCCAGGCTGACTTTTGCTAATAATCTTATTAACCTGCAGATAATCCTCTATGCTATCCCTCAAAATACTTTCCAATAATTTGCCCACTATAGAGGTTAAGATAACTGGTCTATAATTACCAGGATTATTTTTAGCTCCTTTTTTAAATAAAGGCACTACCTCCGCTATGCGCCAATCCTTAGGTACCTTGCCTGATCTGATTGAACTGTGGAAAATCAAGTATAGGGGTTTTGCTAGTTATGACCTAAGCTCTGTAATAACCCTCGGATGAAAACCATCTGGGCCTGGTGATTTATTAATCTTTATTTTGCTTAGTCTCTCAAGGATACAAGTATCCAGCCAAGAGTCATTACCTTCACTATCTTTATGCACTACTTTCTCCGACTGATCCTCCCTAGTGAATACTGAGGAAAAAAATTGTTCAGTATTTCCGCTTTTATTTTATCATCGTTTATCAAAGCTCCCAATTCATCTTTTAATGGGCCTACGTTCTCCTTCTTTAACCTTTTACTGTTTATGTATTTATAAAACTTTTTAGGATTGCTTTTACTCTATAGCGATTTGCTTTTCGTTTACAATTTTTGCTGCGATTATTACTTTTTTGCATTTTTTTATTGCTTGTAATGCTGGAATGACTCCTCCATTAGATTGAAATGTTTTGAAAGCACGCCTCTTTTTAGCCATTGCTGCTTTGACCCCCTTATTAAGCCACATTGGTTTGTTTTTAGTACTCCTGTCTTTACTGCTCATGGGAATGAATTTGTGAATATGCTCATGGGAATGAATTTGTGAATATTGCTATCAAGCAACCCTTTTAAAGCATCCCACATTTCCATTGTGTCTTTACCATGAAACAAAACTTCCCAGTCAATCTCGTTTAGTGCCTGTCTCAGCATATTGAAATTAGCTTTTCTAAGGTTAAATGTTTTAGTTGTTCCCTTATAGCTATGTTTCTTGAAACTGATGTCGAATGTGATCATATAGTGATCACTGTTTTCCAAGGTCTCCCCAACTTTAGTGTTTGATATAATGTCCACATTATTGGTAATAACTAGGTCCAGAATAGTTTTACCTCTAGTTGGGTCCTCGACTAATTAAGTTAACTATTGATCCTTTAATGAATTTAAGAACATGCTGCTCCTAGTTTTTACACATGAATCGTTACTCCAATTTATATCAGGATAGTTAAAATCCCCTAACACTAGGATGTCCCCCATTCCCGCAGCTTTTTCAATTTGGTGTAAGAGTTGTTCCTCGTCATGTACACTAATATCCGGTTACTTGTAGCACGTGCCAATGACTAGTTTCTTCACCCCTGTGCCCCCACTTGTGATCCCAACCCATAGCGACTCCACGTTATCTCCAGCCTCCCCGAAAATACCCTCTATTAAGTTTGGTTTTAGAGATGGTGTAACAAAGAGACATACCCCTCCTCCCTTTTTGGTAGCCCTGTCCCTCCTGAAAAGAGACTATCCCTCCAAATTCACATCCCAGTCGTGAGAGTTGTCCCACCATGTTTCCGTAATGCCTATAATATCATACTGAGACTTTGATACAAGCTATTCCAATTCCCCCATTTTACCCGATAGGCTTCTTGCATTCACAAGCATACATCTTAGCTTAGCCTCTCCATTGCCCGTTTGTTTTAGTGGTATCTTATCTATATTTACAAGAGCCTTTCTAGACTTACCCCTACTGACTGTTATTCTACTCCCTCCCTTTCCTCCCCATCATGCTTAATACAGCTTTCCTCTCTACTTTCTCTATCTGACCTATTAAGACTTTCTAACCCCCCCTCCCTGATGTTATTATCCTCCTTTATGCTATACATATTATTTCTCTGGCTGGGTCCACAGGATTATCCACAGGATAACATTGGGATATTGTCGAGCGACAGCGAAAATGGCACCAACACGGTCACAAGCTTTCTGGCCTCCCAGGATGCATTGGGGCCTCCACTATATAGTCGCGCCCACTGACTCAGTCAGATCAGTTTTTTGCTTGGTGCGGCAGGAGCCGCATGGTCACAGGGCTGCTGTGAAAGCAGCCTCAAGTTTTCATTACTTTAAATTTTTATAGACTTACTGTTTTGGTTTTTGAGCGACTTCTCTTAACAGCGTCTTAAACGCATATTAGAAAGAGTCGCTCCAACAACTCCCCACCGGGTCGCAACAACGCTTACCTTCGCGGTACAGTGCTGTCTCGACGGGCGTCTATGTCGGATGTTCTAGCAGGTCCAGCAGACGTTACCAGGCTGTGGCCGGAGCATGGGGAGACGGTGAGTCTATGGGCTTCCTCTTACTAGAGGGGACACGGACACAGCTACACTGATTTGGTGGAGACTGCAAACAGTGTGTTGATGCGCCGAACATCTCGAGTGTGACAGCGCTAAGCTCTGGGGATCATAGGCGCCAGGACTAGGTGAGGCCGCGATCCTGGGAGTTTAAGTCAACAGGGGGTTTCAGACGCTCTCCTGGCCGTCCCTCCTCCGAGTTCATGGCCATTTCCCGCGTGTCTCTAGTTTCATGAACTGAATGACCTCACTTCCGGCTCAGACGCTACCACGAGGGTACTCGGTCGCAGCTTAGACGCTGCAGTTGTGTACACTGGATGTAAACCCGCCCAGACCGAGTCGCAGGCCTTTAGTGTCTGCATGCACGTGGAGTCGCTCAGCGTCCGTGTCCGTTGGTGAGCATCCGTGTCCGTTATCAGTTACCAAGAGGGGCAGTGTACACCAGTAGCGTCTGAATCCACTCAGCGTCTTACGAGCATCTTTGCTTGGATATGGAAGTGTGGTGAGTCTCCCTGTATCCCGCTCCCTGGAGGCAGGGTATACAGTACTAAAAATTCCTTCTACTTCTTAGTGTGCACTGTTAATTTTTAGTACCTATTGCATATGAGACCTGTATATTACTGTGTTTTCAGCATGTTATGTTGAAAAAGAACCAGTTAAACAGAAGTACAATTTTCCTACTTATGTATAAGTTATTATGGAGGTTGTATTCTTATATGACAATGTCTAATGCCTTAACATGTGACTGACTGCTAGTATGTGTACTGACTTTTCTGTGTAATGTCAGTCCTGTTCTGACCCTCAAATCAGGTGCACTGTGGTCAGATTGATTTCACCTCTATATAGGCTTCACCCCTGGCCCTTGAGTGGCTGGAGGGGGGACCCCTTGATTTAAGGGGTCCCCACTCTTCCAGGGTACTCTGGCCAGTGGTGACTAGATGGGGATTTAATGCCACGGCCGCAGGGACCGATATAAAAGTGTCCCCCGGCTGTGGCATTATCTCTTCAGCTAGTGGAGCCCGGTGCTGGTGTTAAAAATACGGGGGACCCCTATATCTTTTGTCCCCCATATTTTTTGCACCAGGACCAGACGCAGAGCCCGGTGCTGGTTCTAAAAATACGGGGGATCCCTTGTCAATTTTCACCCCATATTTTTACAACCATGACCGGCTCAAAGAGCCCAAGGCTGGTTATGCTTAGGAGGAGGGACCCCACGCAATTTTTTTCTGAGTTTTTTAAACATTTTTGAGCATTCCAAAAAGTCGAATCCAGGACGCACACTATCCGTCAATTGGTCCGTTTTTCGACAGCGGGACTGTCGAATCCGTTTTTTATTGAATATGTTGAATTCGGGTCCCGGCGGGAGAGTATGTGACTGTCGAATTGTGTCGAATTTAAAAACGGTCGAATTCCAGCCGAAATTTGACCGCAATTGCATATACCCCATAGTGTGAACACAATAGCAGGTATATATAACATATAAAGCCTGTAGCTAAAGGCTAATTGAGGGGAGCCGTGCTGTAATTTATTGCATCATACAATGTTACTGTGCTGTTATCAGATGCTGCCACACTATTCTAGTTTTATGTGGCTTGGACTTTTCCCTTTCTAAAGGAGCATGTAATAGAGTAGAATTAATTTAATCGTCCCTTTAGGTATTGTAGATATGATATATTTTGTGCTGGTGTTACTTGACAGAGAAATGATGTCCCCTTCTGTACCCTATAATTACATCTATTCCTGCTGTAGATGTTGTTAATATGCTCAAATAATCAGCAGCGTACACTTGTAAAATCCTGTTATGGGGAATACGTGCATAAAGTTGCTAATGTGCACATACGTGGTTACACATACACCATTACATGAGCCGCTGAGATACGTGATTAGGTGCTGCTGCAGGAATGTTTGTACAGGGTAATTAATTTAAGTAAATGCAATTACATCCCCATGTGATATGTGTCCTTATGGCATGCTATATCGCATGTGATCTTACTTATATTTCTGACACTATATAGTCATTAAATTCCGTGATATGGAATATTAATGAAGGAGGCAGTAATACATATATTGGTTAGGTCTCATGCCAATTCATATGCATATAGAGCAGCTAACACAGGTATATCACCAGGGCCGGCTCAAGGGTTTTGTGCGCCCCGGGCAGGCGATGGGGGCGTGGCTTCATACAGGGGGCATTGTCACTTACGCCCCCTGTACAGTAGTAGCACCGATGAAATTATGTGCGGTGCGCGATGACGTCATCGCGCACCACATAGCAAAGGTTCTCTCCATGAAGGGAAACTAGAAGCTTCATGTCTAGTTCCCTTCATGGAGAGGACCTTTGCTGTGCGGTACGCGATGACGTCATCGCGCACCGCACAGTAAACGTCCTCTCCACGAAGGGAAACTAGACGCTACGTGTCTAGTTCCCTTCACGGTGGGGGGCGGACGGCACATCAGCAGCGGATCTTGCCATGGTGCGGCGCCCTCCGGACGGCGGCGCCCCGGGCAAAAGTCCTGCTTGCCCGTGGCAAGATCCGCTACTGTATATCACGCAGAGCTGTAACTAGACTTTTTGGTGCTCTGTGCCAGAGAGAGAATTGGTGCTCCCCCTTACATTTTTCCAATTGGGACATAAGGCGCATGACTCGTTGGAAAGGGGCATGACAATGCTATGACATCCTTTCCACATTATATATATAATAGACAGAGAAAGCTTGTTGTTATTCAGTTACAATACCCTTTATTAATTAACACATTTCAATATACTGCCATACCCAGGATTCAAACCTATAACCTGTTGAATTCGAATCAAACACCCTACTCATTGAGCTATTTGATCCTGCATAAAAACTATGTACACTATACGAAGCTACTGTAAGTTTATAAAAACATAATCAGCATTGCAATTGAGCAGATCTATGTAGTGTGCAGCCACACATGCAATCTCTTGCAGCCACACACCACATAGATCTGCTCAGCCGCAATGCTGATCATTTTTCACAAAGTACAAGGTAAGCTTCAAATAGAATTCTCTAGCTTAGAATTATCTACCTTTCTATGCAAGAGCAGATAGCTCAATGAATAAACTGTCTGACTGCAGTGCCACAGGCAGTGGGTTTGAATTCCGGGTATGTCAGCATTTTGAAATGTAATAAAGGATAGTGTGACTGAATAACAAAGAAATCTGAAGTTGAGTTTATGAATGTTGTTTAGGTGTTAGCGACAGAAGGCGACAAGGTAGGAGACAGGTGCAGTCAGGAGATGCTGGACTTCAAAAAGAGGGGAAGCTGCAAGTAAAAGTAATTAAAGCAGATAATTGACAAGTGCCACCAACAGCACCCCCTACCCTGCAGTGCTATGTGCGGTGCCCCCTCCGCACACACCTAGCTACAGCCCTGATATCACATATTACATTGATTCAATTACACTCATATGTGAGACTCCGTATTTCTGAGAAAGCCTATCATAGGAAATGTTCTCAAGGAGCCATTAAATCACAGATATGCTGTGCTGTGCTAGTTCCACCACATGAAGTTTACTATATATCGCGGATAACCTGAGGTGCGTATGTGCTAACCAATCTTCAAGTATTGTCTCACTTTACATCCCATATGTCACAACTGAGGGCCTGAGCTGACGGGAGGCAGCCTCAGTTGTAGGGGCTGAGATGTAACGGAACCTGGGAGGTTGTATCAGACCCCTAGACATGTAAGTAACATGTAGAATAACTGCCCGAAGGCGTGACCACGACAACCAGGATAAAAGTCAATGATGTTTATTATGACAAACTCCGTAACACAGCAGCAGTAAAAGGAAACATAAAAGTCAACAGAGGATAAATACAATTCCTGGGTACTACAGGGTGGCAAGGGCCACAGGCACTGGTAGTGTGAGACAGTTCTTATAGTCTTCTAGTTGGAAAGTCCTTACCAGGCCTGACTGTAGCAATGGAGAGAACCCAGGATCGTACCAGCTGGTGTTCCAGGAAAGGCTGGGCTGCTGAAGATAAAACGGCTGCTGTGGATACTGGCTGGAACCAGACTGTTGTTGGTACGGAGTGGATACTGGCTGGGACCAGTTAAATAATAAACGAACTTGAGAGCGATGAAATAATAATACCGGTGGAGAGTGGTAAACTGCAGAAAGGACACCGGCCCTTTAAGAGAAGCTGTACACTGCTGGAAGCTGGGCTGGAAGCAGGTGATTGACTTGAGAGCGATGAAATAATAATGAAGTTTGGAGTTTGAGAGCGGTGAAATAATACCGGTGGAGAGTGGTAAACTGCAGAAAAGGACACCGGCCCTTTAAGAGAAGCTGTACACTGCTGGAAGCTGGGCTGGAAGCAGGTGATTGTTTGAGAGCGGTGAAATAATAATACCGGTGGAGAGTGGTAAACTGCAGAAAAGGACACCGGCCCTTTAAGAGAAGCTGTACACTGCTGGAAGCTGGGCTGGAAGCAGGTGATTGTTGTAGCTGGAAACAGGCGGGTCCAGAATGGATCGGAGAGTCAGGCTACACCGCAGATGGAATGCTGGTGCGGGTCTCTATAGCAGAAGTCTGGAGACAGGAGCTGGAACCTGGAAGACAACCACAGGAGAGAGACAAACTGGAACTAGGTTAGACTACCAAAGCACTGACGCCTTCCTTGCTCAGGCACAGCTTACTTATACCTGCAGCAAGGAAGGGGTTGGCTAGGCAATTATGCAAATCAACAATACAGACAGCAGATTGGTGGAAATGATCAGATGACAAAATCCAAGATGGCTGCGCCCATGCAGACACTTGGAGGGAAGTTTGGTTTGTAATCCATGTGAGAATTGAAACAGTAATGGCGACGCCGGCCACAGGAGACGGGAGATGCCAGACTGACAAGCGCACATTTAACCACGCGGGCACAGCGGAGGCCGCGGCTGATGAAATCACCACTCTGACATTCTGCATGTGGAAACTCAGGAACAGCGGGATCCGGTCCTGGAACGCTGAGCCAGCCTTATGAGGCATCTGAAGGGTAAGTAATGGCGTCCAGATACCCGGATCGTGACACCATAGATAAACTAGATTGGTTGTCATTCATTTGGATATTTCTGGTCGTATTGTTACACAATTCTTTACATCATTAGATTAAATGTAAACATTTTTCACAGTGAATTAAGCAGGCATATCAATGCTGCTTTGAAATGCCACTCGACGTGCACGTTTCACACCAGCTTCGTCAGGACAAACCCGATTGCTCTACCTAGAATGACTATAAAGGAAAGGAAAGCCAATCGCGGACGGGTGTGTGAGCATGTGATCGCGCATCACATCGTCCTCTCCAAGGCTCCTATTTACTTCTGCAGCACTGATTGTCTCACACATGTCATGTGTCTAAAACGTTGAATCCTGGTAGATGATTGAATCCATAAATGTTTGGGCACATCGGGTAAGTGATCAATTTCTCAAATGAGGGAATCCCATGAGAGCTATTGATTAATAAAATGTATCATGGTGTGCATCGAGATCTTAATTCCCCATCATTGAAAGGTAAGTGGCTATTGTTATATTTTATCTCTTAAATCTCAGGGCATCATCACTTGGATTTGTGAATAAATGAGTGTAACAGGTAAGTAGTCTATTGCTCAGAAGGGAGAATTCTGGGTACACAATGGGTCACATGATGGTATGCATCAAAATCACATTTTTACCTAATGTATGTTCAATCTTCAAAAATAAGGTAAGAAACTTATTTTCCTTTAGCCCTTTTGGATACTGGTATCCCATTAAGGATGCCATTGACCCTCAAACCTGAGAAGATCTCCATCTGTGTCCCCACCTCAGATGTTCATCTCAAAGTGTCTACTACCCAATGCCTAATGGTCTGTGTGGACTTATTTGAATGCTAGCCTCAAATAGGTTACATACTCATGTATTCCCTGCATAGGTGAATAAATTCTATGTTAAAGTATATCCAGGGCTCTTCCCTAAAACACCACATCTAATAATTAATATGTTACTATATACTCCTGCTATTTATTGTCCCTTATTCCTTTATTTTAATTATTGTTCCTTATGTATTCCTTATATATTGATTGTCCCCCTCTTTTTGATTTTCTGAAAGTGACAGGGAGTTGCCACTAATTAAAAAATGGGGGTGGGGGGGCGTGGCTTGGCTGCCATCGAGAGCACACAGGCTTTGGGTGAGCTCCCACCAAAGCAGCCTTGCAGACCCCTTTAAAGTAGCTCCAGCCCAACATCTTGCACCCATATCCGCCCCACTTGGTGCCTGCATACTTCCCCTACCCCGGGAGCCGGGTTCGCGGAGCCGGAGGGGGGTCTCCTACCCCTCTGCAGGTTGCGGCCTATTCTCTACCTGGGGGCCGGGGACTCAATTTTCCCATCTATCCCGCTGGAGACGCCCGCGGTGGGCTTATGCGCCTCTCCCACCCCGGACGTCTTTCCGCAGCTTACCGCTTCCACAGCCACTGAGGGACCGTCTTCTGCAGTGGCTGCTGCCGTCCACCGCCCCCTCGTCCTGTCTGGATGGCCTTGCCCAGCGGCGGTGGCCCCAGCTCTGATCTCTGGACGCGGCACGTGACGCCGCGATGGCACCCGGCAAAGGGTCCCTGCGCTCGATCCTGGGGTCATCCCCGACTGTTCCCGTGGCCTGCCTGCTCCTGAGGTGTGCGGAGACGTGGGAAACACGGCCAGCTACAGCTGCCCTCCTCAGAATCCACTCTGGATGGCCATCTTTCCTCTGCAGTTGGAGGACCCTGCTGCAGCTTGGAGCCGAGCCGCTGACTGGGTGAGCCTTTTTCACTGACCCCACTGCTGCTGCTGCCCCCTTTCCCTTTTGCTCCACAGCTTGGGGAAGGGCTATTGGAGGGCTTTTTTCTTTCTCATATTTTGCACCAGTGAATCTGGAACTGTTTCTGTGCATTTAGTATTTACTGCTGGTCCTGCTCCTATTACACAGTGGATTTGCCTTATGAGGTGTATGTATTGGGTTGGAGCTCCCCCTAGTGGCTCTCCCATATACTTGGACTTATATCTGTGACTCTACTGCCCTTATACCGGTCTGACAGAATTTGCAAAGTGCCTCGGGTCACCTACTGGGAGCCGGTGACACGGATATGCAGCACCCGTCCTCTCCTTTCCGGGGATGCCGAAACCGATGCCCACTGTGTGCTTATTACCATAATGGCTGAAATCTGATTAATGGCGTGCTAGTGCCATTCCACTGGGAGTCACCATGCTGTAGGCACTTCACAGCGTATTGAGCAGCACCGTGCATATAGTCTCGCTATCACATGCTATCGTTTAATCATCTGTCCTCTCAGCATGGTCAGATCTGGAAAAAAGAAAAGTAATACTACGCAATCTAGGGAGACCGTGACCCAGCCGGGAATGAGATCATTCCTACAACCCACTCCCGCAACGCTTTCTGGAGCTCTCTCTCCCTCAAGCCCCTCTTCCTGTCATTCCGCCTCTCCTGCCTCCCCTTTAGCGATGGAGCAACCCGCCCCCCACGCTCACAGTGATACTGCTCTTCAAGACATCTTGAAGTTTATGAAAATGCTTCCAACTAAGCAGGACCTCCAAGACACCATGCGTAGAGAGTTGGCATCTATCAAACATGATATCTCGCAGCTCTCGGATAGGGTAACAGCACTGGAGGACCATCGTGACTCCGCTGATGTCTTTATGGGGTCCCTAACGGATGTTATCAAAGCTCAATGAGATGAAATCCGGTCGATGCAGACCCGTGTGTTGGATTTGGACAATAGAGGTAGGAGAAACAATGTCCGGGTGAGAGGTATTCCCGAAGATGTCCCCCAGATAGGCCGAGTAGATGCCCTGACGAAAATATTCAACACAGTTCTGGGTAAGGACCCAGCTAATGCCATTATCTTTGACAGGGCTCACCGTGCCCTCAAACCGAGAGGGCTCTCCTCCGACCGACCTCGGGACGTCATATGTCGATTGCATTACTACTCTCAGAAAGAGGAAATTATGAGTGCGCCGCCTGAATGGCCTGGACTTTAATGGCAACCCAATTTCCATCTTCCAGGACCTCTCCTGGCATACGCTTCAACAAAGAGAGACCCTCCATCCCCTTACGGAGGAACTCCGTAAACGACAACTGAAATACCGATGGGGTTTCCCTTTCAGTCTACAGGTCTCCGCTTCGGGAAAGATACACACCCTACATACTCCCTCCAACCTCCCCACTTTCTGCTCCGGTCTCGGTCTCCCACCCCCGAAGATTCCGGATTGGGACTTCATCCTCCCGGATCTGCACCCGCCTCAACCTGCGGGGACTGGAGCGTCATGGCAAGTTGTACGTAGCTCTCAGAAGAAAGCTTCCAAAACCCTCCCTGTGTGCCAGGACTCCTCTGCTACCTGACGACATTGTTACTGCCCTGCAAACTGGATCTTCTTGTTTTCTGCAAGAGGGTTGAATGTTCCGGCTGTGGCATGCCGGGTGAGACACATCCTATGTGGCCTCGTGCCACTTCTGCCCCGTTTCACCGTGTTCTCCCCGGCTTCACCTTCAAACCTGGAGCTTAGTATTGAGACTATACTAGTAGACAGTTAGTTGTTACTGCCGGTTAATACTAATGTTTTGCTTTTGTTTTTTCGTTCTTTTTCTTAAAATGTTCATAGTATATATAGTGCCTGAGGGGGTGACTCCCTTGCCCCGGTCCCGCTCACGGCCATTGTGCCCTATGGGGTTGCTGGTATACATACTTACCAGCTCTCCCATTGCAGGTGTTTCTTTGTTCCTGATGTTCCTATTCTCTGTGACCTGCTTTTTTTCCTTTCTTTCTCTTCTGTATTGTCTCTCACTTTCTTTAGTGACCTGTCCGAGTCTCCTGCTATCCTGTACTGTGATACGATTTGATGTCTGCCCCAGGTACACTTAAATTTGCCTTTATCAACGCCAAAGGTCTTAACATCCCTGAGAAGAGGTCCCATTTATTTCGGACACTGCGGTCGGACGGAGTATATGTGGCTCTGATACAGGAGACACACTTTAAGATCTCTGCCCACAGGCCCTCTTTAGTAAATCATAGATTCCCGCTCGTTTACTACTCCAACAACCCCGAAAGTAAATCCAAGGGGGTCGCTATACTTTTTTCTAAAGCCCTACAAGTGACTGATGTCTCAGTCCATAAATTAGTTCCTGGGAGATTGTTGGTGGTCCAATGCAATATATTTTCTCAGGCGTACACTCTCATAGCCCTCTATGCTCCAAATCAGGGCCAACTGTCCTTTTTCCGTTCCCAACTTCCCCGGCTTGAAGCCCTCATGACAGGTATTGTTGTTTTGGGAGGCGACTTAAACTGATCCATGGACCCCTCCATTGACACCTCCCCGCCAGCCCCTAAATTCTCTGAACGAAAACATAGACAGGTTAGGAAGGTCTTCCACGAATTTCAACTTGCTGACTCTTGGAGGGTCACACACACCGCTGACAGAGACTTCTCATTCTTCTCGCACCCACATCAGGTTTACTCACGTCTAGACTACTTGTTTCTAAGCCATAAACACCTCCCCTTAATAGTGGACGCCTCCATTGGCTCCATTACTTGGTCAGACCATGCCCCGGTATTCTTGTCTCTCTCAGTCCCCTCCCGATCCCCCGGCCCTTGGACCTGGCGCTTTAATGAATCCCTCCTATATGATGAGTATTGCAAATCTATACTAGATAAGGCATTATCTGTAACGATACAGGGGAATTATCCAAAATTACGGTCTGGGAGGCCCACAAATGTGTTATACGGGATAAATTGATCCAATTAGGCTCTTTTGTGAAGAAAAATAGACTGGCCTTAACCACCGCATTGTTGCATAAAATCCATTCTTTGGAGGCCCGCCATAAATCCTCCCGGTCTCCCTCCGATTTGGTGGATCTGTTCGAAGCCCGGATGCACCTCCAGAAAATCCTCAATAACAAAACCCAGGCCTCTCTGCGTAAATGTAACAGCAAATACTATAAGTGGGGAAATGAGCCAGGACACTTGTTAGCACAGACACTTAGATCCCAGAGAATGGCCTCTTTTATCCCCTCTATGAAAAATAGCGCGGGCTCCGTATGCTTTAAGACACCGGAGATAGCAGCGTGCTTTAAAAATTATTATATCACCTTATATAATCTAGGTGATCCCTCTCCGACCCACGATCCCCTTTCTAATATGTTGAGATCCAGGAAATACTTAGCTAAAGTGGCGCTCCCTCAGTTGTCACTCTCTGACTGTGACTCCCTGGAAGCACCCTTTACCTTAACTGAGGTTGAACAAGTTCTCTCCTCCACGCCCTTACGTAAAAGTCCGGGCCTGGGCGGTTTTACCGCCATTTATTATAAGACGTTTAAAGAGACTCTCGCCCCTAGATAATTACAGGCCTTTAACTCCATCTCAGCTGATACACATTTCTCACGTCAGTCCCTGGAGGCTCAAATTACTGTGATTCCTAAACAAGGGACGGACCCCTCAGTGTGTTCCAGTTACAGGCCCATTTCTTTGCTTAATGTGGATCTCAAACTTTTTGCGAAATTGATGCCTCTTAAGGGCCCTACACACTAAAAGATTACCTGTCCAATCTGTCTGATTGGAAAGACAATCTGGCAATGTCTGGGAGCAAATGGCAATTTACTATTTGCTCTCAAAGATTGGAAAACAGACAAAAATGGACTTTAAGACAAATTGGTTAAGTTTGTTTCATTAAACCAATTTATCTGAACTGTTTTTGTTCATTTTCTTGATTTTGGGAGCAAATTGTTGATTGTCATTTGCTCCCAGCCATTGCCAGATTTTCTTTCCAATCAGCCAGATTGGACAGATAATCTTTAAGTGTGTAGGGCCCTTAAGCTTGAACAAGTTTCTCACTTATTCACAGTGATCAGGTGGGCTTTGTCCCGGGCCGTGAAGCGAAAGATAACACGACAAAGATCCTCAACCTTATACATCAGGCCTCTAATAGCAGGACACCTACTGTGTTGCTGTCTACAGACGCCGAAAAGGCCTTTGACAGAGTCAATTGGGACTTTGAGGGCGGTACTGGAGCACATTGGGTTGGGTCCACAAGCCCTCCACAGGATATTATCCCTCTATACACGGCCATCGGCTCGAGTGCAGGTTAATGGGATTCTTTCTGACTTTACTATAAGTAATGGAATGAGACAGGGCTGTCCCTTGTCCCCCCTGATTTTCGTTCTTTGTATCGAAGCCTTGGCTAGGGCTATTAGAGCGAATGATTGCATTAAGGGGCTTCAAGTAGGTGACATGGAATACAAACTTGCTCTGTTTGCAGACGATCTGCTGACAGTCGTCACACAACCCACCCACTCACTCCCTCACCTCATGTGTGAATTGGACATCTTTCGTTCACTTTCCGGTCAACACATCCAAATCCTATGCCCTTCATATTTCAACACCTCATACGATTTTAACTTTTTTGAAATCCACTTTCCCATTTATATGGAGAGATTCCCACATCACGTACCTAGGAGTCCAGCTTCCCAGCGATTTATTGCATCTGCTGTCCCTGAACTTCTACCCTATTCTCCAAGCTATTAGAAATGACTACTGCAGATGGCAACACCATAATCTTTCATGGCTAGCCAGAATTAATGTTGTAAAGATGAACACATTACCCAAATTGCTCTATCTCCTCCAGACCTTACCAATCCGAATCCCAGATTCCTGGTTCCAGACCGTAAGATCCTTGATCCAACAATTTATTTGGCGCCGTAAGAGGCCCAGAATTGATAGATCAGTCCTGACTCGCCCGCCTAAAAAAGGTGGATTTCAACTCCCAGATATTAAAAACTATTACAATGCAATCCTCTTGAATAGGGTCTTGGACTGGACCAGGAGGTTAAACAATGGGTGGTCTTGGAAGGCCTATATGTTAATATATACCCTGAAATTTTCCCTTGGCTCCCGACCTTACCCAAACTTCCGCAACCCCACCCTACTATTTCTCCTACGCTCTCCTTTTGGAGAGGGATAAGACGTCGACCGCCCCTCTCCTCGGTCTTTGGCCCCCTAACTTCCTTTTTGAGTAACCCGGCTTTCCCACCTGGCCTCTCCCTTGTCTATTACCAAAACTGGGCGCTGGAGGGACTTTTCAGAGTAGGTCAGCTAGTTCAACCATCCGGGGTTAAGCAATTTTCAGATATTCCAGCAAAATGGGAGATCCCGCAGGCTGATTTCTGGAAGTTCTTACAGGTTCGACACTTCCTATATATGGATAATATATACCGGCAAGCATCCCGGGAGCTGACTCCATTTGAAAGGATGTGTATTGCGCCCCAGAACCCCATACACACGGTGTCCACCTTGTATAGACTCCTGTATGCATCTGACTCCTTGGCCCCTCCTCCTTTCACCCAGAAATGGGAAAGAGATCTGAACATCTCACTCTCAGACAGGGAATGGGACTCTATTTTTCTTAAAGCCCATGGGAGTTCCATATGCATACAGGTCAGAGAAACGCAATATAAGATCCTGATGAGATGGTACAGACACCCTATCCTCCTACACGCCATTTCTCCATCTATCTTACCTGCCTGTTGGAGATGTCCTAAAGATTTAGGCTCTTTGTTACACATCTGGTGGACCTGTCCCCTTATTAAAACTTTTGGGGTGATGTAATTTCCATTTCCAGTGCTATCCTTCATGCTCCTGTCCCATCTGACCCGGCCATTTGGTTGTTGATCCATTCGACTACCCCACTCTCTATCTATAAGACATCACTATTACGACACCTTGGCAATGCCGCCCGGGCAGTAATTCCCACTCTGTGGAGGTCCTCCAATCCTCCCACGTGGCATACCTGGTTCTCCAGACTGGATTATTATGTGAATATGGAAGATATATTACTGAGTGCTGGGGATAGACGGTCTGAGTTTATTGCTATATGGCTGCCTTGGATAGAATAGAAGACCTCTGAGGCATACAAGACCCATATTTCTTCTGCAAAATGAGATGAGAATCTATTTGTCATTTGTCTCGGGTTTGCATATTTGAATATATCTGTTCTTTTCACACATCCTTTCCTTCTCTTCTTTGCATTCTCGGCTCGGTCACCTTTTTCTCTGTTATTTTCTTTTTTCCATCCTGTGTCTGTTTTCTTCTAATGGCTCCTGTCTCAAAAAATGTTAGTGCAGATGTAATGTTAGTTACCGGTGAGTAAAATCTTATTTTCTCTAACGTCCTAGTGGATGCTGGGGACTCCGTAAGGACCATGGGGATTATACCAAAGCTCCCAAACGGGCGGGAGAGTGCGGATGACTCTGCAGCACTGAATGAGAGAACTCCAGGTCCTCCTCAGCCAGGGTATCAAATTTATAGAATTTTGCAAACGTGTTTGCCCCTGACCAAGTAGCAGCTCGGCAAAGTTGTAAAGCCGAGACCCCTCGGGCAGCCGCCCAAGAAGAGCCCACCTTCCTTGTGGAATGGGCTTTTACAGATTTAGGCTGCGGTAGTTCCACCGCAGAATGCGCCAGCTAAATAGTGCTACAAAACCAGCGCGCGATAGTTTGCTTAGAAGCAGGTGCACCCAGCTTGTTGGGTGCATATAGAATAAACAGCGAGTCAGTTTTCCTGACTCCAGCCGTCCTGGAAACATACATTTTCAGGGCCCCGACTACATCCAGTAACTTGGAACCCTCCAAGTCCCTAGTAGCCGCAGGCACCACAATAGGTTGGTTCAAGTGAAAAGCTGATACCACCTTCGGGAGGAACTGAGGACAAGTCCTCAATTCTGCCCTATCCATATGGAAAATCAGATAAGGGCTTTTACAGGACAAAGCCGCCAATTCTGACACACGCCTGGCCGAAGCCAGAGCCAACAGCATGACCACTTTCCACGTAAGATATTTCAAATCCACAGTCTTAAGTGACTCAAACCAATGCGATTTTAGGAACTCCAAAACCACATTGAGATCCCAAGGTGCCACTGGGGGCACAAAAGGAGGCTGAATATGCAGAACTCCCTTAACAAATGTCTGTACTTCAGGCAGTGAAGCCAGTTCTTTCTGGAAGAAAATCGACAGAGCCGAGATCTGGACCTTAATGGTCCCCAATCTGAGGCCCAATGTCACAGCTGCTTGCAGGAAATGCAGGAATTGACCCAGTTGAAATTCCTCCGTTGGGGCCTTCTTGGCCTCACACCAAGCAACATATTTCCGCCAAATGCGGTGATAATGTTTTGCGTTGACATCCTTCCTGGCCTTGATCAGGGTAGGGATGACTTCCTCCAGAATGCCTTTTTCCTTTAGGATCCGGCGTTCAACCGCCATGCCGTCAAACGTAGCCGCGGTAAGTCTTGGAACAGACAGGGTCCCTGCTGCAGCAGGTCTTGTCTGAGCAGCAGAGGCCAAGGGTCCTCTGCAAGCATCTCTTGAAGTTTCGGGTACCAAGCTCTTCTTGGCCAATCCGGAACCACGAGAATAGTTTTCACTCCTCGCCTTCTTATTATTCTCAGTACCTTGGGTATGAGAGGCAGAGGAGGAAACACATAAACCGACTGGTACACCCACAGCGATCGCCTGACGGTCCCTTGACCTGGCGCAATATCTTTTTAGCTTTTTGTTGAGGCGGGACGCCATCATGTCCACCTGTAGTCTTTCCCAGCGGTGTATCAGCATTTGGAAGACTTCTGGATGATGTTCTCATTCTCCCGGGTGGAGGTCGTGCCTGCTCAGGAAGTCTGCTTCCCAGTTATCCACTCCCGGAATGAACACTGCTGTCAGTGCTAACACATGATTCTCTGCCCATCGGAGAATCCTTGTGGCTTCTGCCATTGCCCTCCTGCTTCTTGTGCTGCCCTGTCTGTTTACATGGGCGACCGCCATGATGTTGTCTGATTGGATCAGCACCGGCCGGTTCTGAAGCAGTGGTCTTGCTTGGCTTAGGGCATTGTAAATGGCCCTTAGCTCCAGAATATTTATGTGAAGCGAAATCTCCTGATTTGACCACAGTCCTTGGAAATTTCTTCCCTGTGTGACTGCACCCCAGCCCTGAAGGCTGGCATCCGTGGTCACCAGGACCCAGTCCTGTTTTTCGAATCTGCGGCCCTCTAGTAGATGAGCACTCTGCAGCCACCACAGCAGCGACACCCTGGTTCTTGCCGACAGGGTTATCCGCTGTTGCATCTGGAGATGGGACCCGGACCATTTGTCCAACAGGTCCCACTGGAAAGTCCTTGCGTGGAACCTTCCGAATGGAATTGCCTCGTACGAAGCCACCATTTTTCCCAGGACTCGTATGCATTGATGTACTAACACCTGTCCCGGTTTTAGGAGGTCTCTGACTAGAGATGACAACTCCTCGGCTTTTTCCACTGGAAGAAACACTCTTTTCTGGTCTGTGTCCAGAATCATTCCCAGGAACAGAAGACGTGTCGTCGGGACCAGCTGTGACTTTGGAATATTGAGAATCCAGCCGTGCTGTTGTAGCACTTCCCGAGAAAGTGCTACTCCCACTACCAACTGTTCCTTGGACCTCGCCTTTATCAGGAGATCGTCCAAGTACGGGATAATTAAAACTCCTTTCTTGCGAAGGAGTATCATCATTTCGTCCATTACCTTGGTAAAGACCCTCGGTGCCGTGGACAACCCAAACGGCAGCGTATGGAACTGATAGTGACAGTCCTGTACCACAAATCTGAGGTACTCCTGGTGAGGAGGGTAAATGGGGACATGCAGGTACGCATCCTTGATGTCCAGGGAGACCATGTAATCCCCCTCGTCCAGGCTCGCAATAACCGCCCTAAGCGATTCCATCTTGAACTTGAACCTTTTGATATAAGTGTTCAAGGATTTTAGATTTAAGATGGGTCTCACCGAACCATCCGGTTTCGGTACCACAAACATTGTGGAATAGTAACCCTTTCCTTGCTTGAGGAGGGGTACCTTGACAATCACTTGCTGTGAATACACTTTTTGAACAGCCACCAACACCGCCTCCCTGGCAGAGGGAGTTGCCGGTAAGGCAGATTTTAGGAAACGGCGGGGGGGAGACGTCTCGAATTCCAGCCTGTGCCCCTGAGATATTACTTGAAAAACCCAGGGATCCACTTGTGAGAGATCCCACTGAGCGCTGAAATTCCTGAGACGGGCCCCCACCGTACCCGCGTCCGCCTGAGCAGCCCCAGCGTCATACTGTGGACTTACCGGACGCGGGGGAGGACTTCTGCTCTTGGGAACTAGCTGTGTGTTGCAGCTTTTTTCCTCTACCTTTGCCTCTCGGCAGAAAGGATGAGCCTCTAGCCCTCTTGCTTTTCTGGGGCCGAAAGGACTGTACCTGATAATACGGTGCTTTCTTTTGCTGTGGGGTAGCCTGTGGCAAAAAGGTTGATTTCTCAGCAGTAGCTGTGGACACGAGGTCCGAAAGACCCTCCCCAAACAGTTCCACCCCCTTATAGGGCAAAACTTCCATGTGCCGTTTCGAGTCGGCATCACCAGACCATTGCCGAGTCCATAACCCCCTTCTGGCGGCAATGGACATAGCGCTTATTTTTGATGCCAGCCGGCAAATATCCCTCTGTGCATCACGCATGTATAAGACTGCATCTTTTATATGCTCAATCGTCAGCAAAATATTGTCCCTATCCATGGTATCAATATTATGCGACAGGGAATCTGACCACGCAGCAGCAGCACTGCACATCCAAGCTGATGCAATCGCTGGTCGCAATATAATGCCTGTGTGTGTGTAGATAGCTTTTAGGGTAGTTTCCTGCTTCCTATCAGCAGGCGCCTTCAGGGCGGCCGTATCCGGAGACGGTAGTGCCACCTTCTTTAATATGCGTGTCAGCACCTTATCTACCCTAGGGGGTGTTTCCCAACGTGACCTATCCTCTGGCGGGAAAGGGTACGCTGCCAATAACCATTTAGAAATTATCAATTTCTTATAGGGGGAAGTCTACGCTTCCTCACACACCTCATTTAATTCCTCAGATGCAGGAAAAACTACAGGCAGCTTTTTCTCACCAAACATAATACCCTTTTTTGTGGTACCTGGGGTATTATCAGAAATGTGTAAAACATTTTTCATTGCCTCAATCATGTAACGGGTGGACCTATTGGAGGGTACACTAGTCTCATCGTCGTCGACACTGGAGTTGGTATCCGTGTCGACGTCTGTATCTGTCACCTGAGGTAGCGGGCATTTTGAAGCCCCTGATGACATTTGAGACGCTGGAACAGGCACAAGCTGAGTAGCCGGCTGTTCTATGTCGTCAAACCTTTTGTGTAAGGAGTTGACACTTTCAGATAATTCCTTCCATAAGTCCAACCACACAGGTGTCGACCCCGCAGGGGGTGACATCACATTCACAGGCATTTGCTCCGCCTCCACATCATTGTCCTCCTCATACATGTTGACCCAGCAGTACCGACACACAGCAGACACACAGGGAATGCTCTTACAGTGGACAGGACCCCACAAAGCCCTTTGGGGAGACAGAGGGAGAGTATGCCAGCACACACCAGAGCGCTATATATCACAGGGATATCACCTATAAAAGTGTTTTCCCCTTATAGCTGCATAATATATTTATATTGCGCCTAATTTGTGCCCCCCCTCTCTTTTTTAACCCTTTTCTGTAGTGCAGGACTGCAGGGGAGAGCCAGGGAGTGATCCTTCCAGCGGAGCTGTGAGGGAAAATGGCGCCAGTGTGCTGAGGGAGATGGCCCCGCCCCTTTTTCGGCAGGCTTTCTCCCGCTATTTTAATATATCTGGCAGGGGTTAATATACACCCATATAGCCACTGGGGCTATATATGGTGCCAGTTTGCCAGCCAAGGTGTTAATATTGCTGCTCAGGGCGCCCCCCCCCCCAGCGCCCTGCACCCATCAGTGACCGCAGTGTGTGGTGTGCATGAGGAGCAATGGCGCACAGCTGCAGTGCTGTGCACTACCTTGGAGAAGACAGAAGTCTTCAGCCGCCGCTTTTCCGGACCTTCTTGCTTCTGGCTCTGTAAGGGGGACGGTGGCGCGGCTCCGGGAACGGACGACGAGGTCGGGTCCTGTGTGTGATCCCTCTGGAGCTAATGGTGTCTAGTAGCCTAAGAAGCCCAAGCTACCACCACTTAGGTAGGTTCGCTTCTTCTCCCCTTAGTCCCTCGGTGCAGTGAGCCTGTTGCCAACAGGTCTCACTGAAAATAAAAAACCTAAAATATACTTTCTTTTTAGGAGCTCAGGAGAGCCCCTAGTGTGCATCCAGCTCAGCCGGGCACAGAAATCTAACTGAGGCTTGGAGGAGGGCCATAGGGGGAGGAGCCAGTGCACACCAGGTAGTCCTAAATCTTTCTTTAGAGTGCCCAGTCTCCTGCGGAGCCCGTCTATTCCCCATGGTCCTTACGGAGTCCCCAGCATCCACTAGGACGTCAGAGAAAAAACTGTTACAGCAGCTGGGAGAGTTACATGAAATGAGGAGCTGGTGCAGCTGGTTAATGAGCTGGAGGAAATCACAGGAACTATACAGCAGCTGCAGCAAATAGAGAGTCAAAAGTTATCATAATGCTGATTCTATGGACCTGTCTGAGGCTGGCCAGGATGCTGATGCAAAGGAGATCCAAGCTGGTGGTGAAGGAAACCTGCAGAGTTCCAGCTTAGATGTGGAAAGCTGTGAAGGTGGCTCTCTAGGAGAAGGTAGATCTGATGGTGGGTGACCAAGTGCCAGATGTGGAAGCTTCTAGGTACACATTGTGGATCTGGTGGTGGCTGTGGTCTCTCAGGCTCTGGTGTAGGATTGGCCATCAACTATTGATGATCAGGAAACATTGATGGTTTATACCTGATGATAACTAGTTTTACCATCAAAGGCAGAGAGCCAGGTAGTTACCCGCCATCGATAGTAGCTGTGAAGATACTGGGTTCCAAATCACTCAGGCACAGTGGTAAATGAAAAACCAACAGTGGTTTATTGAACAGTATGGCCTATAAACAGCTCAGCACACCTCTGTAATCCAATTCCACATGACAATTCCCACCACAAACTCCTGACAGAACATCACTTCTTAGTCATGGAGCATAGAATCTCTTTCAGCTCTCTGGTTAGCTCTACTTATACCCCCAGAGGCTTCATATTACATGGAGTGTGTGTGACTTCTTTGTCTAAGGATCTTACAGCATTGTAATACAATACATATTCTAATCAAGGTGATTACATCAGCCAGAGAGCAACCATGTCTGGTCAGCTCACTGTCGGACAATAGGGAGTAAACAAAAAGGGACAATGGTACCTTATATGACTCACCCTTTGAGTGTCCACTGTGGTGGTAGTAAACAATAGAAAACTAGGTCTAACTTGAATACATTATCCAAAGGGTAACAGATTACATAACACAATTGCATATATTAACAATATTAAGGTTGATTTAAACAATATTGGGTGAGCAGTAATGGACATGTTATGGAGAATGAGGAAACAGATGAATTGAATGTATAGGGATAAAAAGTACATATTTGACATAAGAAAATAAGATTTTACTCACCAGTAAATCTTTTTCTCGTAGTCCGTAGTGGAGGCTGGGAACTCCGAAAGGACCATGGGGAATAGGGGCTCCGCAGGAGAACGGGCACAACTAAAAGAAAGCTTTTAGACTACCTGGTGTGCACTGGCTCCTCCCACTATGACCCTCCTCCAAGCCTCAGTTAGGATACTGTGCCCGGAAGAGCTGACACAATAAGGAAGGATTTTGAATCCCGGGTAAGACTCATACCAGCCACACCAATCACACCGTATAACTCGTGATACTATACCCAGTTAACAGTATGAAACATAACTGAGCCTCTCAACAGATGGCTCATAACAATAACCCTTTAGTTAGGCAATAACTATAACTATTTACATGGGCGACTGCCGTGATGTTGTCTGATTGGATCAGAACTGGCTGGTTTTGAAGCAGGGGCCTTGCCTGACTTAGGGCATTGTAAATGGCCCTCAGTTCCAGAATATTTATGTGTAGGGACGACTCCTGACTTGACCAAAGTCCTTGGAAATTTCTTCCCTGTGTGACTGCCCCCCAGCCTCGAAGGCTGGCATCCGTGGTCACCAGGACCCAGTCCTGTATGCCAAATCTGCAGCCCTCTAGAAGATGAGCCGTCTGCAGCCACCACAACAGAGATACCCTGGTCCTTGGAGACAGGGTTATCAGCCGATGCATCTGAAGATGCGATCCACTTGTCCAAGAGGTCCCACTGATAAATTCTTGCATGAAACCTGCCGAATGGAATTGCTTCGTAGGAAGCTACCATTTTTCCCAGGACTCGTGTGCAGTGATGCACCGATACCTGTTTTGGTTTCAGGAGGTCTCTGACCAGAGATGACAGCTCCTCGGCCTTCTCCATCGGGAGAAACACTTTTTTCTGTTCTGTGTCCAGAACCATCCCCAGGAACAGTAGGCTTGTGGTAGGAACCAGCTGTGACTTTGGAATGTTTAGAATCCATCCGTGCTGTTGTAGCACTTCCCGAGATAGTGCTACCCCGACCAACAACTGCTCCTTGGACCTCGCCTTTATAAGGAGATCGTCCAAGTACGGGATAGTTAAAACTCCCTTTTTTCGAAGGAGTATCATCATTTCTGCCATTACCTTGGTAAACACCCTCGGTGCCGTGGAGAGTCCAAACGACAGCGTGTTTTTATTGCTGCTCAGGGTGCCCCCCCCCCAGCGCCCTGCACCCACCAGTGACCGGAGTGTGAGGTGTGCATGAGGAGCAATGGCGCACAGCTGCAGTGCTGTGCGCTACCTTGGTGAAGACTGAAGTCTTCTGCCGCCGATTTTCCGGACCTCTTCTGGCTTCTGGTTCTGTAAGGGGGACGGCGGCGCGGCCTCGGGACCGAACATCAAGGATGGGTCCTGCGGTCGATCCCTGTGGAGCTAATGGTGTCCAGTAGCCTAAGAAGCCCAAGCTAGCTGCAAGCAGGTAGGTTCGCTTCTTCTCCCCTTAGTCCCTCGTTGCAGTGAGCCTGCTGCCAGCAGGTCTTACTGTAAAATAAAAAACCTAAAATATACTTTCTTTTCTAGGAGCTCAGGAGAGCCCCTAGTGTGCATCCAGCTCGGCCGGGCACAAAAATCTAACTGAGGCTTGGAGGAGGGTCATAGTGTGGAGCCAGTGCACACCAGGTAGTCTTAAAGCTTTCTTTAGTTGTGCCGAGTCTCCTGCGGAGCCGCTATTCCCCATGGTCCTTTCGGAGTTCCCAGCATCCACTAGGACGTCAGAGAAATGAGGCATAGCTATATTGTCACAGACCTCTCATTTCCTCACAGTAGCCATGGGCCAGATGTTATTTCCCATCATTTACAGACTTCTGCTGCTGCACCGAGATGCTAGGCTGTCAGCCAGTAGCCCAGCACCGCTCCGGCTCTTACAAATAGTGTGCTGTACCGGCTGGGAATAGGATGCCCCATCCACCTCACTGATGTGACAGGCTCAGCTGTCAGTCATGCAGCCCCACTGCACCCACTCTCTCCGTACTCATACATACATGCCTTTCTGGGAGTGTCTCGTCCTGGTTGTCAGTGAGACAGTGTCTCTGGCACAGCTGTGTAATCATGATGTGAGTGTGTGTGCTGAGTAGTGAGTACTGCTAGCAGCAAGTCTCACAGCTTAACTGCAGTGTAGCAGTGTGGTGGGGGTGGGAGAAGGGGGATGCTACACCAATGAGTCTAGGAATGGAGTAGTTGCATGGGACTCACACAGCAGGTGGTGAAAAGCTTAAAATGGAGGAGTGGTTGGAAGAGGAAGGAACTAGTAGGCTCAGAAGGGATTAGTAAGGACTCTCAAGAAATTGGAGTGGGATCCCACAGGTACCAAACTGGGTAAAGAGCAGCTTTTAGGAAGGAAATAGGTGAGCCAGACCCCATGGTTGTCCCTTCTTTACCTCATGCGGGGTGGATCCTTGGACTCTCCAGTTCCTGGGGAGTCTGGGTTCTTCTTGGCCACTGCAAAAGAAAAGAATTACCAGCGCTGGCTGATCATGTATGATTAATAGGTACTATACATCTGAAAGGATTAGCGAATTAAAAAACACATTTATTCCACATGTTAAAAAAAATAAAAAATTGAGAAATAAATTAAAAGTTAGAATATGCCACAATATGCCTGAGTTGATGATTTAGATGTCCACATCAACGGCTAATGACACTCGGAGAGGACAAATGTCACTGGAAATGTCCATCACTAGCAGTTCATGTGGACATCTAAATCATCAACTCTGGCATATTCTAATTTTTAATCATTTATTTCTCAATGTTATTTATTTTATTTTATTTTTTTGTGTGTTTTTACATGTGGAATAACTGTGGTTTTTAATTCACTAAGCCTTTCGGATGTATAGTACCTATTAATCATACATGATCAGCCAGCGCTGGTAATTCTTTTCTTTTGCTGTATATTTATCCACCAGGGGATTTACCACCCCTCTTACCAGCTGCTATTGACAGCGCTCCCCCTCTCTCTTCTTGGCAACTACCTGGTGGTTCTGTGGTCATCTCAGGCCATGAACCTCCCAGATAAACATGACATGGTCATGGAGATGGTCCTGGGCTCTGTGGAGTAGGTGGAACAAGCAAAGTTGTGTCCCTTCTGAAAGGGCAATGGTGGACATTGTGAATGGTGACGGCAAGGTTTTTTTCGACAAAGAGGGTTATGCCATATATAGCAGAAGCATGGATCCTCAGCCTATATGATGTGCCACCATTAATGTGGACACTGTCTTGTCCGACCAAGCTTGATTTATGGGCTTTGTAATTTTTTTAAGCAGGATAAAGGCTGAGTTTTTTATTTCTGCAGTAGACTAGAATAAGCCCAGATAGTCCACTTCCATTATACCACCTGAAGGTGACGGTCAGTGACCACCGTGCCATCACTTACCTGTATGTTTGCACGAAACACAATGATGGAACACTTACAAAGGTTTCTTTACATCTTCTGTTGTCCACTCCGAGATTAGACATTATGGCGTAATTACTCAGATGGGAATATAAAATAGAATAAAAATAAAAGCTATAATGCAATAATTAGATGCAAACAAAAGCTTTTATTATGAAATCATACAGGGGAGTATCCGCACCATATAGATGTAACATACAACAAACCACTGAAGATGGAACCCGGGTGACTCTAATGCACAATGTACAGGGTATATATGGATAGGATCTTGTATCAGAAAACACTCAGCACTCCTTATCAAGATGAGTGTCTGCAGCAAGTTAGGCAAACTAGAAGTGAAAACACGTTCCAATGGCCGCCATATTGTCGTGTAGCAATACAGATTGTCTAATACCAGTTTGCACATTCACATTTACACAAAGCACAAGATACAAAATAAACAGCAGAAAAAATACCTAAGCATTTGGGATGTATTATTTAGGAACTAAATATACAGACGGGTCCTCCGTTATCTTGGCTGGCTGAGGCGTTAGTCGCGATCAGGCATACGCAGCGTACCTGGGCGCAAGGAGGCGCGCCTAGTCGTAGGAAGACACACAGAGCGTTTGGCGTTACCTTCGAGTGTAATACCTAAGATCATCCACTAGATGTCGCTTTTTTAAATCACCAATGCCCAAGCACGTGGTCTCCATTAAAATACAATACTGAACTACAGCGTAAGAACTACTTTACTGGTGCATCTCATTACGCTACATTATGCTACAGTATGTCATAAAGTATATAACAGTATATACAGTACAGGTGCAAATAGTACAGCATATACAGATGCAAATGAACGTGTTACAGATACAGTATGGTCTATTGATGTTAGGGATATGCGAGTGTCCAAATCCCGTAGTATTAAGTATAATGGGGAGAGATAAAAGCTCCTCCCTAAGTTTCTGGATGCCAAATCCCTGTGTGTATAGTTTATACAGATGCAAATGAATGTGTTAAAACACTTGTGTATGCAGACACAACTAATGTGTGAAAGGAATAATGTAGCTCATTGACTTTACAGTATGTACAGTGCACAAAATGAGCGTCCGACTCCCCTAACGGCATAAACAAACACCAATGGGGAGGAATCGCTCTTTGCAGTACTTTTACACATGAACTTGAGAATCTTCCATGCAGTGCTGTGGGCTAGCGATGAAGGCTCCGGTCTGCCACGCTGAGTACCGGGTTCGATTCCCAAAGTGTCAATTTTTTTTGTGTTCCAGTGACATTCACTTTATTATTTTTTCTGTGTAATCCATTGTAAAACATTCAACAGAAGGGTGCACACAGGTTTCACACAAATCGGGATAAATCTGCAGGAGTGACTCATTCACTATCTAAAATACACAGCGGTAATGAGCACGTATAGACATAACAGTAGATATAAATTAGTGTATTCTGACGCAACTAACTGTTCGAGCAACACAGTACTGTAGATCGTCGGCATTAGAGAATCTGTGTTGTGAGAATCTGTGTTGTACATTATAAGCTGTTCCTGCTAATTAGTACCCTAATAGAAAAAACTGTACAGAGATACTAAGGACAGTGATTTGGCATCCAGGAACTTAGGGAGGAGCTTTTATTTCTCTCCATTATCCATAGAAAGATTAAACTTGCCACTCTACGTTACAAGCTGTTCGTGCTATTTAGTACACTACTAGTGTACTAAATAGCACGAACCCCATCACAACAGTTGCCCAGATCAAGAACACTCTCCAGGAGATAGGTGTATATGTGTCAAAGTCAACAATCAAGAGAAGACTTCACAAGAGTGAATATAGAGGGTTCACCACAAGATGTAAACCATTGGTGAGCAATAAAACAGGAAGACCAGATTAGAGTTTGCAAACAACATCTAAAAAAGCCTTTACAGTCCTGGAACAACATCCTATGGACAGATGAGACAAATATCAACTTGTACCAGAGTGATGGGAAGAAAAGAGTATGGAGAAGGAAAGGAACTGCTCATGATCCAAAACCTACCAGCTCATCAGTAAAGCATGGTGGTGGTAGTGTCATGGCGTGGGCATGTATGGATGCCAATGGAACTGGTTCCCTTGTATTTATTGATAATGTGACTGCTGACAAAAGCAGCAGGATGAATTCTTAAGTGTTTCGGGCAATATTATCTGCTCATATTCAGGCAAATGCTTCAGAACTCATTGGAAGGCGCTTCACAGTGCAGATGGACAATGACCCGAAGCATACTGCAAAAGCAACCAAAGCGTTTTTTAAGGCAAATAAGTGGAATGTTATGCAATGGCCAAGTCAATCACCTGACCTGAATCCGATTGAGCATACATTTCACTTCATGAAGACAAAACTGAAGGGAAAATGCCCCAAGAACAAGCAGGAACTGAAGACATTTGCAGTAGAGGCCTGGCAGAGCAGTACCAGGGATGAAACCCAGCGTCTGGTGATGTCTATGCGTTCCAGACTTCAGGCTGTAACTGACAAAAGGATTTGCAACAAAATATTAAAAAGTAAAAGTTTGATTTAGGATTTTGGAATCAAAGGAAGAAACAAGAGAGCGACTATGGTGTAGTATTTTTCAATCAGTTTTGTCTAGTGATGAGCGGATTCGGTTTTACTCGGATCTCAAAACAGAATCTTATTGGCTATACAAAACACATGACATCTGTAAGCCAATAAGATGCCGTTTTGAGAACAGAGTAAAACCGAGTAAAACCGAATCCGTTCATCACTAGTTTTGTCACACGCAAGAATATTATAGCGTACGGATTACGGCTTGACACATGGCGTATCAGTCCCCCATTCTTTAGTCCAGGTTACTACTGGGATCTAAATGCTGCTAGGAGACACAAATAATCGCTATATAGCGTAGTATATTTCCGTATGTGGGATTAAATTCAGTTATCACAAAATTTATATGCGTACCAGATAAATAAATATTTGCATATCAGTATGGATATTGTATCCAGGTCTTCATCTAGGAGATGGTAATCAGATCGCCCTTGGAAAATATGTCAAAGCTCAATTCACGAAACACTGATCCGGGCTGCGACCACATTAAGTAGTAAAGTACTTTTTGTTGAACTGGACGAGCGCACTGATCTGATTTACAATATTTGATTTAGGATTGTTTAGTTTGTACCATTACTTTTGGTCCCTTAAAAAGTGGGAGGCACATATAAAAACCATTTCAATTCCTACACCATTCACCTGATTTTGATGTATATACCCTCAAATTAAAGCGGAAAGTCTGCAGTTAAAGCACATCTTGTTTGTCTAATTTCAAATCCATTGTGGTGGTGTATAGAGCCCAAAATATGAGAATTGTGTCGATGTCCCAATATATATGGACCAGACTGTATATTGCATGACGCATAGGAGATAGGATTGACCCTTGAGGAACATTGCATGACAGTGATAATTATACTCCAGAAGATTTAAATGGTTCCGTGCTTGGGTAATGTCTAATATGTTCAACAAGAGCGGATTTATTTCTCTCACAGCATGAAAATGGCTTCTCACCTATGTGACTTCTCTGATGTTTAACAAGATTTGATTTAGATGCAAAACATTTCCCACACTCAGAACAGGAATACGGCTTCTCACCTGTGTGACTTCTCTGATGTTTAACAAGATCTGATGTAGATGCAAAACATTTCCCACACTCAGAACAGGAATACGGCTTCTCACCTGTGTGACTTCTCTTATGTGTAACAAGGGCTGAGTTCTGTGTGAAACATTTCCCACACTCAGAACAGGAAAATGGCTTCTCACCTGTGTGACTTCTCTGATGTGTAACAAGACTTGATTTCGATGCAAAACATTTCCCACACTCAGAACAGGAATACGGCTTCTCACCTGTGTGACTTCTCTGATGTTTAAAAAGACTCGATTTCTGTGCAAAACATTTCCCACACTGAGAACAGGAATACGGCTTCTCACCTGTGTGACTTCTCTGATGTATAACAAGACCTGATTTCTCTACAAAACATTTCCCACACTCAGAACAGGAATACGGCTTCTCACCTGTGTGACTTCTCTGATGTGTAACAAGATTTGATTTATATGTAAAAAAATTCCCACACTCAGAACATGGAAATGGCTTCTCACCAGTGTGACTTCTCTGATGTGTAACAAGATCTGATTTCTGTGTAAAACATTTCCCACACTCAGAACAGGAATACGGCTTCTCACCTGTGTGACTTCTCTGATGTGTAACAAGATTTGATTTATATGTAAAACATTTCCCACACTCAGAACATGGAAATGGCTTCTCACCAGTGTGACTTCTCTGATGTGTAACAAGATCTGATTTCTGTGTAAAACATTTCCCACACTCAGAACAGGAATACGGCTTCTCACCTGTGTGACTTCTCTGATGTGTAACAAGATTTGATTTATATGTAAAACATTTCCCACACTCAGAACATGGAAATGGCCTCTCACCTGCCTTAGCTGGCTGATGAGTAATACGGTTTGTGTTCTGTGTAAAACATTTGGCGTCTGTAGAACAGGGAAACTCTGTATCTAATCTCAGAGCTGTAATAGATGCACCAATATCAGAGTGATCAGGAGAACATTTCCCAGGATCAGGGGGATTAGTTGATAGAGCTAGATGTATAATTGGGGTAATGGGATTATCTCCTGGAGAATCCTGTCTACTGTCATTATCTGTTATGTCACAATCCAGGGATAACATTAGATGTACTTCTGAGATATTCCTGCTTGTGGGTCCATCTGCTGGAAATAAAATACATTAATATATAAAATGAGCAGACAAGACCCAGGATGTAACAGGACACAATATATAATTCTATAACTGCCATTTTTTTTTTACCTGTAATCAGTGCTTTTATGTTTATTAAAAAAACAAAAGATAGGATGCTTAGACTGGAGCTTGATCAACACTGAAGGCTCAAGTGGGATTACTAGAGGTGACACAGACGCTCATATGGGATTACTAGAGGTGACATGGAAGCTCATGGGGGATAATTAGAGGTGACATGGGCACTTATGTGGGATTACTAGAGGTGACACAGATGCTCATGTGGGATTACTAGGTGACGTGGGCGCTCATGTGGGATTACTAGAGGTGACGTGGGCGCTCATATGGGATTACTAGAGGTGACATGGAAGCTCATGGGGGATTATTAGAGGTGACATGGACGCTCATGTGGGATAACTAGAGGTGACGCGGGTGCTCATGTGGGATTATTAGAGGTGACATGGGCGCTCATGTGGGATTACTAGAGGTGACATGGACGCTCATGTGGGATTACTAGAGGTGACACAAACGCTCATGTGGGATTACTAGAGGTGACACAGACGCTCATGTGGGGTTACTAGAGGTGACATGGATGCTCTTGGGGGATTATTAGAGGTGACATGGACACTCATGTGGGATTACTAGAGGTGACACAGACGCTCATATGGGATTACTAGAGGTGACATGGAAGCTCATGGGGGATAATTAGAGGTGACATGGGCACTTATGTGGGATTACTAGAGGTGACACAGATGCTCATGTGGGATTACTAGGTGACGTGGGCGCTCATGTGGGATTACTAGAGGTGACGTGGGCGCTCATATGGGATTACTAGAGGTGACATGGAAGCTCATGGGGGATTATTAGAGGTGACATGGACGCTCATGTGGGATAACTAGAGGTGACGCGGGTGCTCATGTGGGATTATTAGAGGTGACATGGGCGCTCATGTGGGATTACTAGAGGTGACATGGACGCTCATGTGGGATTACTAGAGGTGACACAAACGCTCATGTGGGATTACTAGAGGTGACACAGACGCTCATGTGGGGTTACTAGAGGTGACATGGATGCTCTTGGGGGATTATTAGAGGTGACATGGACACTCATGTGGGATTACTAGAGGTGACACAGACGCTCATATGGGATTACTAGAGGTGACATGGAAGCTCATGGGGGATAATTAGAGGTGACATGGGCACTTATGTGGGATTACTAGAGGTGACACAGATGCTCATGTGGGATTACTAGGTGACGTGGGCGCTCATGTGGGATTACTAGAGGTGACGTGGGCGCTCATATGGGATTACTAGAGGTGACATGGAAGCTCATGGGGGATTATTAGAGGTGACATGGACGCTCATGTGGGATAACTAGAGGTGACGCGGGTGCTCATGTGGGATTATTAGAGGTGACATGGGCGCTCATGTGGGATTACTAGAGGTGACATGGACGCTCATGTGGGATTACTAGAGGTGACACAAACGCTCATGTGGGATTACTAGAGGTGACACAGACGCTCATGTGGGGTTACTAGAGGTGACATGGATGCTCTTGGGGGATTATTAGAGGTGACATGGACACTCATGTGGGATTACTAGAGGTGACGTGGGCGCTCATGGGGGATTATTAGTGGTGACATGGGCGCTCATGTGGGATTACTAGAGGTGATATGGACGCTCATGTGGGATTACTAGAGGTGACACAGACGCTCAAGTGGGATTACTAGAGGTGACATGGATGCTCATGTGGGATTACTAGAGGTGACATGGACGCTCATGTGGGGTTACTAGAGGTGACATGGATGCTCTTGGGGGATTATTAGAGGTGACATGGACACTCATGTGGGATTACTAGAGGTGACGTGGGCGCTCATGGGGGATTATTAGAGGTGACATGGGCGCTCATGTGGGATTACTAGAGGTGATATGGACGCTCATGTGGGATTACTAGAGGTGACACAGACGCTCAAGTGGGATTACTAGAGGTGACATGGATGCTCATGTGGGATTACTAGAGGTGACATGGACGCTCATGTGGGGTTACTAGAGGTGACATGGATGCTCTTGGGGGATTATTAGAGGTGACATGGACGCTCATGTGAGATTACTAGGAGGTGACATGGACGCTCATGGGGGATTATTAGAGGTGATATGGACGCTCATTTGGGATTACTAGAGGTGACATGGACACTCATGTGGGATAACTAGAGGTGACACGGGCGCTCATGTGGGATTACTAGAGGTGACATGGATGCTCTTGGGGGATTATTAGAGGTGACATGGGCGCTCATGTGGGATTACTAGAGGTGACATGGATGCTCTTGGGGGATTATTAGAGGTGACATGGACGCTCATGTGGGATTACTAGGAGGTGACATGGACGCTCATGGGGGATTATTAGAGGTGACACGGACGCTCATTTGGGATTACTAGAGGTGACATGGGCGCTCATGTGGGATTACTAGAGGTGACATGGACGCTCATGTGGGATTACTAGAGGTGACATGGACGCTCATGTGGGATTACTAGAGGTGACATGGACGCTCATGTGGGATTACTAGAGGTGACATGGACGCTCATGTGGGATTACTAGAGGTGACATGGACGCTCATTTGGGATTACTAGAGGTGACATGGGCGCTCATGTGGGATTACTAGAGGTGACATGGACGCTCATGTGGGATTACTAGAGGTGACATGGACGCTCATGTGGGATTACTAGAGGTGACATGGACAGCTCGTCTGGGCACAGATTCAAACTGAGGTCTGGAGGAGGGACATAGAGGGAGGAGCCAGAGCACACTAGTATCCAAATTCTTTCTTAAAGTGCCCTATCTCCTGCGGAGCCCGTCTATACCCCATGGTCCTTACAGAGTCCCCAGCATCCTCTAGGATGTAAGAGAAAAGAATATTATTTTTTTGTAGCAAAACTACAAGTCCCAGCAAGCCTCCCCCGCAAGCTGGTACTTGGAGAACCACAAGTACCAGCATGCAGGGGGGGGGGGCGCTGGTACCTGTAGTTCTACTGCAAAAAAAATACCCAAATAAAAACAGTACACACACACCGTGACATACATGTACACCGTCACACAAATACTTACCTATGTTGACATGAAACAGTCGGTCCTCTTCATCAGTAGAATCCATGGGGTACCTGTAAATAAAATTGTACTCACAACAATCCTGTGTAGATTGGTCCTCTTCAGAGTTTGTAATCCACGTACTTGGCAAAATAATAAAACACAAAACACGATCCACGCCTTGCCTTTCATCGACTGCCGGGACCCCCTGTGACTGCTGTCAAAGAGGGTCCCTTCAGCCAATCAGTGAGCGCCACGTCGTGGCACTCTCCTGATTGGCTGTGCGCTTCTGAGTTGTCAGGCGGCGCACTCGAGATACAATGTAGCGCATAGGCGCTCCATTGTATCCAACGGTGGGAACTTTGCGTCAGCGGTTGAAGTTACTCGTGGTCAACCGCTGACCGCATTGAATATAATGGAGCGCCTATGTGCCGCCTGTCAGCTCAGACGCGCACAGCCAATCAGGAGAGTGCCACGACGTAGCGCTCCCTGATTGGCAGAAGGGACCCTCTTTGACAGCAGTCACGGGGGGTCACGCCAGTCGGGGAAAGGGGTCCCATGTGTAAACATGGAACCCCTTTCAGTGCGTGGATCGTGTTTTGCGTTTTATTATTTTGCCAAGTACGTGGATTACAAGCTCAGAAGAGGACCGATCTACACAGGATTGTTGTGAGTATAATTTTATTTACAGGTACCCCGTGGATTCTACTGGTGAAGAGGACCGACTGCTTCGTGTCAACATAGATATGTGTGTGTCGGTGTGCATGTATGTAATAAAGTTATACTGTCACGGTGTGTGTGTGTACTGTTTATTTGGGTATTTTTTTTGTAGTAGAACTACAGGTACAAGCGGGCCCGTTTCCCCCCCCACAAACAATTTATTTTTTTTACACTTGGCTATCAGCCTCCCATCTGCCGCCCTTGGATGGGGGGGGGGGGGGGGGGAACACAGCCTCGGGCTTCACCCCTGGCCCTTGGGTGGCTGGAGAGGGGGACCCCTTGATTTAAGGGGTCCCCACTCCTCCAGGATACACCGGCCAGGGGTGACTAGTTGGGGATTTAATGCCACGGCCGCAGGGACTGGTATAAAAGTGTCCCCCGGCTGTGGCATTATGTCCCTGGCTAGTGGAGCCCGATGCTGGTGTGAAAAAATAAGATTTTACTTACCGGTAAATGTATTTCTCGTAGTCCGTAGTGGATGCTGGGGACTCCGTAAGGACCATGGGGAATAGATGGGCTCCGCAGGAGACAAGGCACTTTAAGAAAGAATTTGGATACTGGCGTGCTCTGGCTCCTCCCTCTATGTCCCTCCTCCAGACCTCAGTTAGAGAAACTGTGCCCGGAAGAGCTGACAGTACAAGGAAAGGATTTTGGAATCCAGGGTAAGACTCATACCAGTCACACCAATCACACCGTATCACTTGTGATAAACTTACCCAGTTAACAGTATGAACAACGGAGCATCAGATCAACCTGATGCAACCATAACATAACCCTTATTTAAGCAATAACTATATACAAGTATTGCAGAAGAAGTCCGCACTTGGGACGGGGCGCCCAGCATCCACTACGGACTACGAGAAATAGATTTACCGGTAAGTAAAATCTTATTTTCTCTAACGTCCTAAGTGGATGCTGGGGACTCCGTAAGGACCATGGGGATTATACCTAAGCACCTAAACGTGCGGGAGAGTGCGGATGACTCTGCAGCACCGAATGAGCAAACACAAGGTCCTCCTCAGCCAGGGTATCAAATTGTAAAAAACTTTGCAAAAGTGTTTGAACCTGACCAAGTAACTGCTCGGCAAAGTTGTAATGCCGAGACCCCTCGGTCAGCCGCCCAAGAAGAGCCCACCTTCCTTGTGGAATGGGCTTTTACTGATTTTGGCAGCGGCAATCCAGCCACAGAATGAGCCTGCTGAATCGTGTTACAGATCCAGCGAGCAATAGTTTGCTTTGAAGCAGGAGCACCCAGCTTGTTGGACGCATACAGGATAAACAGCGACTCAGTTTTCCTGACTCCAGTCGTCCTGGCTACATAAACCTTCAAAGCCCTGACCATATCTAGTAACTCGGAATCCTCCAAGTCACAATTCTGCCCTGTCCATATAGAAAACCAGATAGGGGCTTTTATGTGACAAGGCCGCTAATTCTGACACACGCCTAGCCGAAGCTAAGGCTAATAGCATGACCACCTTCCACGTGAGAAATTTTTACTCCACGGTTTTAAGTGGCTCAAACCAGTGTGACTTCAGGAAACAACACCACGTTAAGATCCCAAGGTGCCAATGGAGGCACAAAAGGGGGCTGAATATGCAGCACTCCCTTTACAAATGTCTGAACTTCAGGCAGAGAAGCAAGTTCTTTTTGAAAGAAAATAGACAGGGCCGAAATCTGGACCTTAATGGAACCCAATTTTAGTCCCAAAGTCACTCCCTCCTGTAGGAAGTGAAGGAAACGGCCCAGCTGGAATTCCTCCGTGGGGGCATTCCTGGCCTCACACCAAGCAACATATTTTCGCCATATACAGTGATAATGTTTAGCAGTCACGTACTTCCTAGCCTTTATCAGAGTAGGAATGACCTCATCCGGAATTGCCTTTTTCTGCTAGGATCCAGCGTTCAACCTCCATGCCGTCAAACGCAGCCGCGGTAGGTCTTGGAACAGACAAGGCCCCTGTTGCAACAAGTCCTGTCTTAGAGGCAGAGGCCATGGGTCCTCTGAGAGCATTTCTTGCAGATCTGGATACCAAGTCCTTCTTGGCCAATCCGGAACAATGAGTATTGTTCGCACTCCTCTTTTTCTTATGATTCTCAGCACCTTGGGTATGAGAGGAAGAGGAGGGAATACATAAACCAACTGGAACACCCACAGTGTCACTAGTGCGTCTACAGCTATTGCCTGAGGGTCTCTTGACCTGGCGCAATACCTCTGTAGCTTTTTGTTGAGGCGGGATGCCATCCTGTCCACCTGTGGCAGTTCCCACCGACTTGCAATCTGCGTGAAGACTTCTTGATGAAGTCCCCACTCTCCCGGGTGGAGGTCGTTCCTGCTGAGAAGGTCTGCTTCCCAGTTGTCCACCCCCGGAATGAACACTGCTGACAGTGCTCTTACGTGATTCTCCGCCCAGCGAAGGATTCTGGTGGCTTCCGCTATTGCCACCCTGCGCCTTGTGCCACCATGGCGGTTTACATGAGCCACTGCGGTGATGTTGTCAGACTGAATCAGCACCGATTGGTCGCGAAGCAGAGTCTCCGCTTGACGTAGGGCGTTGTATATGGCCCTTAGTTCCAGGATATTGATGTGAAGGCAAGTCTCCTGACTTGACCACAGACCTTAGAAATTTCTTCCCTGTGTGACTGGCCCCCACCCTTGGAGGCTTGCATCCGTGGTCACCAGGACCCAGTCCTGAATGCCGAATCTGCGGCCCTCGAGAAAGTGAGCACTCTGCAGCCACCACAGGAGAGACACCCTGGCCCTGGGGGATAGGGTGATCAGCCGATGCATCTGTAGATGTGAACCGGACCACTTGTCCAACAGATCCCATTGAAAGGTCCTCGCATGGAACCTGCCAAAGGGAATGGCCTCATATGATGCCACCATCTTTCCCAGGACTCGCATGCAGTGATGCACAGACACCTGTTTTGGTTTTAATAGGTCTCTGACCAGTGTCATGAGCTCCTGAGCCTTCTCCATCAGGAGATAGATAATCCCTCTTCTGGTCTGTGTCCAGAATCATGTCCAGGAAGGGCAGACGAGTTGTAGGAATCAACTGCGATTTTGGAATATTTAGAATCCAGCCGTGCTGTTGTAACACTTCCCGAGAGCATGCTACGCTGATCAGCAACTGCTCTCTGGACCTCGCCTTTATAAGGAGATCGTCCAAGTATGGGATAATTGTGACCCCTTGCTTTCGCAGGAGCGCCACCATTTCCGCCATCACCTTGGTAAATATTCTCGGTGCCGTGGAGAGACCAAACGGCAACATCTGCAATTGGTAATGACAATCCTGTACCACAAATCTGAGGTACGCCTGATGAGGTGGATAAATGGGGACATGAAGGTATGCATCCTTTATGTCCAGAGACACCATAAAATCCCCCCCTTCTAGGCTTGCGATGACCGCTCTGAGCGATTCCATTTTGAACTTGAACCTTTTCAGGTATATGTTCAGGGATTTTAAATTCAATATGGGTCTGAACGAACCGTCCGGTTTCGGTACCACAAACATGGTCGAATAATAACCCTTCCCTTGTTGAAGGAGGGGAACCTTGACCACCACCTGCTGAAGATACAATTTGTGAATTGCAGCTAGCACTATTTCCCTCTCTAAGGGGGAAGCTGGCAGGGCCGATTTGAGGTATCGGTGAGGGGGCATCTCTTCGAATTCCAGCTTGTATCCCTGAGACACAATCTCTATTGCCCATGGATCCACCTGAGAGTAAACCCACTTGTGGCTGAAATTTCGGAGATGCACCCCCACCGGGCCTAGCTCCGTCTGTGGAGCCCCAGCGTCATGCGGTGGATTTAGTGGAAGCCGGGAGGACTTCTGTTCCTGGGAACTAGCTGTGTTGTGCAGCTTCTTTCCTCTGCCCTTGCCTCTGGCAAGAAAAGACGCACCTCGGAGTTTGTGTTTTTGTGATCGAAAGGACTGCATTTGGTAATACGGTGCTTTCTTAGGTTGTGAGGGAACATATGGCAAAAAGTTTGACTTTCCAGCAGTAGCTGTGGAGACCAGGTCTGAGACCCTCCCCAAACAACTCCTCACCCTTGTAAGGTAAAACCTCCATGTGCCTTTTTGAGTCAGCATCGCCTGTCCATTGCAGAGTCCACAGGACCCTTCTGGCAGAAATCGACATTGCATTTATTCTAGAGCCCAGAAGGCTAATGTCTCTTTGAGCATCTCTCATATATAGGATAGCGTCTTTTATATGCCTCAGGGTCATTAATATAGTATCCTTGTCCAAGGTATCATGTTCCTCAGATAAGGTATCCGTCCATGCTGCTACAGCACTACACACACAGGCCGACGCAATTGCCGGCCTTAGTAAGGTACCTGAATGTGTATAAATGGACTTCAGGGTACCCTCTTGTTTTCTATCTGCAGCATCTTTCAGGGTGGCCGTATCCTGTGACGGCAGGGCTACCCTCTAGGATAAGCGTGTTAGAGCTTTGTCCACCCTAGGGGAGGATTCCCAGCGTAACCTGTCCGTTGGCGGGAAAGGATACGCCATAAGCATCCGTTTGGAAATCTGCAGTTTTTTTATCTGGAGATTCCCAAGCCTTTTCACATAACTCTTTTAGCTCATGTGAAGGGGGAAAGGTCACCACCTGTTTTTTTCCCCCCACACATATAAACCCTCTTGTCAGGGACTGGGGTTTCCTCTGTGATGTGCAACACATCCTTCATTGCTATAATCATATAATGGATGGCTTTAGCCAATTTAGGCTGTAACTTTGCATCATCGCAATCAACACTGGAGTCAGAATCCATGTCGGTATCTGTGTCAACAATTTTGGATAGTGGGCGCTTCTGAGACCCTGACGGCCTCTGCAACATAGGATCAGGCATGGGCTGAGACCCCAACTGTCCTAAGGTTTCAGCTTTATCCAACCTTTTATGAAAGGAATTAACATCATTTAAAACATTCCACATATCCATCCAATCAGGTGTCGGCACCGTCGGCGGCAACCCCACATTCATTTGCTCCCGCTCTGCTTCCACATAGCCTTCCTCGTCAAACATGTCGACACAAGCGTACCGACACACCACATACACAGGGGATGCTCTTTTTGAAGACAGTTCCCCCACAAGGCCCTTTGGAGAGACAGAGAGAGAGTATGCCAGCACACACCCCAGCGCTATATGTCCCAGGAATAACACAGTAACTTAGTGTTAACCCAGTAGCTGCTGTATAATATGTTTTTGCACCTAATTTATGTGCCCCCCCCTCTCTTTTTACCCTCTTCTACAGTGAATCTGCAGGGGAGAGCCTGGGGAGCTTCCTCTCAGCGGAGCTGTGGAGAGAAAATGGCGCTGGTGAGTGCTGAGGAAGAAGCCCCGCCCCCTCAGTGGCGGGCTTCTGTCCCGCGTTTCTGTACACAATTATGGCGGGGGCTCATGCATATACACAGTGCCCAACTGTATATATGCCCAACTTTTGCCAAGAGGTCCTAATTGCTGCCTAGGGCGCCCCTCCCCTTCACCCTACAATGACCGGAGTATGTGGGTGTAGTGTGGGAGCAATGGCGCACAGCTGCAGTGCTGTGCGCTACCTCAGTTTGAAGACTGGAGTCTTCTGCCGCCGATTTTGAAGTCTTCTTGCTTCTTTCACCCGGCTTCTGTCTTCCGGCTCTGCGAAGGGGACGTCGGCGCGGCTCCGGGATCGGACGACAAAGGGTGAGATCCTGTGTACGATCCCTCTGGAGCTAATGGTGTCCAGTAGCCTAAGAAACAAGACCTATCTGCAGAGAGTAGGGCTGCTTCTCTCCTCTCAGTCCCACGTAGCAGGGAGTCTGTTGCCAGCAGATCTCCCTGAAAATAAAAAAAACCTAACAAAATACTTTCTTATAGCAAGCTCAGGAGAACTCACTAAACAGCACCCAGCTCGTCTGGGCACAGATTCAAACTGAGGTCTGGAGGAGGGACATAGAGGGAGGAGCCAGAGCACACTAGTATCCAAATTCTTTCTTAAAGTGCCCTGTCTTCTTTACGGAGTCCCCAGCATCCACTAGGACGTTAGAGAAATACGGGGGACCTACGTCTTTTGTCCCCCATATTTTTGGCACCAGGACTAACCCATTCCAACAGAAAAACATGCTCAGATCTCTCCATAATATTTTAGTCAGTTTAAAAACTAAAAATATTTAAAAAAATATATTAAATAATACTTGTGGCTCCTAAATAGACAAACCAAGTAGATAATCCCTTCTAATATAAATAGATATGCTATTACCAATAAAAAAAAAACACCAAAAATAAAATGTTTTTAAAATTTGAATATACTTTTGTCGAAAAGCCGCAATTTAACCATTGCAGACATGTCGAATTGCAAAAAGTCGAATCTGAAACGGACGTTTTTTTGTCGAAAAGTACTGTATTGCAATGTTGAATCAGATTTGTTTTTGCCCCGTTTTTCGACATTTGCGGCAATTCGACCGCAATTGCATATGGCCCTATATCTATCTCACTTGGGCTCTGCACTCACTATAATAACTAACAATAATAAACAGGGGAGATTTAGTTCACCTACTGACCAATGCATTTAAGCCTGCAGCCCCCGACAAGGGACCCCACTATACTGCAGGCTCTGCTCTATTGCTCAAAATAATTACCAGAAAAACAGCTATCACATTAGTGTTACACTTTAGGTATGCTGCTACCTGGTGTAAAGCTCACAGCAGCTTACCTTATATAGGTGAGACCGTTACCTACACACCTAATGTAAAGCACCCAGGAGAACAGCGGACACAATCTATAATTAACTTAAATCAGAGTGCATGAGAGAAGGTGACCACAAAAAGATTAATGAAAAACTAATCTAATAAACAAAAAGAATATATATATATATATATATTCATTCTCCTATGTAACCTGTAGATCTGCACACACCAGGAGATAGACATTTATGTATGTGGTAAGGCTACTGGGAGACCTTGAATTGAGCAATATTGGATCTGGCCATTACATTCTCTAAAGTCATAACCTCAGATCTGCACAGAGCAGTAACTATTATTCACAAGTAATTAGGAATGTGTTCATCAGGAACAAGTCCACAATTACCGTCTGAAGGTTACACAATCATTTCAAGTCTACACAATTGATATTTGAAGATAACAAGACTTATGGTCGACTTACCAGGGTTAACTCTTTTTCTTTGAGAAAAAAGGTACTACCACCTATACGCGCTATCCAATACAGGCCCTCATTCCGAGTTGATCGCTCGGTAAATTTCTTCGCATCGCAGCGTTTTTCTGCTTAGTACGCATGCGCAATGTTCGCACTGCGACTGCGCCAAGTAATTTTGCTATGAAGATAGGTTTTTTACTCACGGCTTTTTCATCGCTCCGGCGATCGTAGTGTGATTGACAGGAAATGGGTGTTACTGGGCGGAAACACGGCGTTTTATGGGCGTGTGGATAAAAACGCTACCGTTTCCGGAAAAAACGCAGGAGTGGCCGGAGAAACGGGGGAGTGTCTGGGCGAACGCTGGGTGTGTTTGTGACGTCAAACCAGGAACGACAAGCACTGAACTGATCGCAGATGCCGAGTAAGTGTGGAGCTACTCTGAAACTGCTAAGTAGTTTGAAATCGCAATATTGCGAATACTTCGTTCGCAATTTTAAGAAGCTAAGATACACTCCCAGTAGGCGGCGGCTTAGCGTGAGCAACTCTGCTAAATTCGCCTTGCGAGCGATCAACTCGGAATGAGGGCCACAATACATAAATGATACAGTGAATGATGTACAAACAATGTAATATCAATGATGGATATCCAAATGATGTGAAAATATATATAGAAGGACATCTTTTTCTTTGAGGTCCACAGGATCCACAGTCCTTGTATTGGGGTGTAGGTGGTAGGAGTTAACCGAGGACCACACAGTTAAGATTTTAGCTCCCATGATGCACCGGACCTCCTTCTCATATACCCCGCCTCCGGCCTAGGGAAGCTAGTTTTGTTAACAAGTCAAAAGGCAGGAGCTGGATTTCAGGAGAAAAGGAAGACTTGAACATACAAGACACACTATCCTGCAGAGTAGAAAAAATCAAAGGGGGGAAAAAATTGGAATTTAATTAACTGCCGGTAAATCCTTTTCTCGTAGTCCGTAGAGGATACTTGGGTCCACATTAGTTCCATAGGGTATAGACGGGTCCACTAGGAGCCATGGGCACTTTAAGAAATTAATAATGTGGGCTGGCTCCTCCCTCTATGCTCAGTCTACCAGACTCAGTCTAGAAACTGTGCCCGAGGAGACGGACATACTTCAAGAGAAGGATTTAACTGAACAGTAGTGAGATTCGAACCAGCACACACAACCAAGAGGAAAGCCATGCTAACCAAACTTGAACAGGAATGGCTGAACCAACTATAAAAATACTTAACCAAGTAACAGTGCAGAAAAATGAAGCACCGGGCGGGTGCCCAGCATCCTCTACGCACTACGAGAAAAGGATTTACTGGTAGGTAATTAAAATCCTATTTTCTCTTACATCATAGAGGATACTGGGGTCCATTTAGTACCATGGGGATGCACCAAAGCTCCCAAAACGGGTGGGAGAGTGCGGAGGTTCCTGCAGAACTGATTGATCAAACTGAAGGTCCTCAGCGGCCAAAGTATCGAACTTGTAGAACTTAGCAAACGTGTTCGACCCTGACCAAGTAGCCGCTCGTCAAAGCTGTAAAGCCGAGACACCCCGGGCAGCTGCCCAGGAAGAAACCACTAACCGAGTAGAGTGGGCCTGAACCGATTTTGGAACCGGCAAGCCTGCCGTAGAATAAGCATGCTGGATAGTAAGCCTGATCCAGCGAGCAATAGACTGCTTTGAAGCCGGGCACCCAATTTTATTGGGATCATAGAAAACAAACAGCGAGTCAGATTTTCTGTGACAAGCCGTCCGCTTCACATACATTTTCAAAGCCCTCACAACATCTGAGGACTTTGAAGAAGCAGAGGTGTCGGTAATCACCGGAACCACAATAGGTTGGTTGATGTGAAATGCAGACACCGCCTTAGGAAGAAACTGCTGACGAGTTCTGAGCTCAGCGTGATCCTCATGAAAAATCAAGTAGGGGCTCTTGTGAGACAATGCCCCCCAGTTCCGACACGCACCTGGCTGAAGCCAGGGCCAACAGTGTAAATGTCTGCCACATAAGAAACTTTACGTCCACTGCCTGTAAATGCTCAAACCAATCCGATTGGAAGAACTGCAACACCACGTTGAGATCCCAAGGTGCCATAGGAGGCCCAAAGGGCAGTTGGATGTGCAGAACACCCTTCAAAAAAGTATGAACCTCAGGAAGAAACGCCAATTGCTTCTGGAGGAAAATGGACAAGGCCGAAATCTGGACTTTCAAGGAGCCCAAACGGAGGCCCACATCCACTCCTGCCTGCAGAAAAAGGAGAAACTGTCCCAGCTTAAATTCCGTCGCAGAAATTTTCCTGTTCTCACACTAAGAGACTTATTGCTTCCAAATACGGCGGTAATGTTTAGACGTTACCCCCTTTCTGGCTTGGATCAAGGTTGAAATAACCTTATCCGGAATCCCTTTCTGGGCTAGAATTTGACGTTCAACCTCCATGCCGTCAAACTTAGCCGCGGTAAGTCTTGATAGACGAACGGCCCCTGTTGCAGAAGATCCTCTCGAAGAGGAAGAGGCCACAGGTCCTCCAGGAGCAACTCCAGTAGATCCGCGTATCAGGCCCTTCTTAGCCAGTCCAGAGCAATGAGAAATGCTTGAACCTTTTCCCTTTTTATTCTTCTGAGAATCCTTGGGATTAACGGAAGTGGTGAAAACACGTAGACCATCTGGTAGACCCACGGAGTCACCAGAGAGTCCGCCTCCACTGCTTGCGGGTCTCTCGACCTGGAACAATATGGCTTGAGCTTCTTGTTGAGACGAGAGGTCCTCATGTCGATTTGGGGAAGTCCCGACGTGCCAGGGACTCAAACACCTGCGGGTGAAGGTCCCACTCTCCTGGATGGACGTCGTGTCTGCCGAGGGAGTTCGCTTCCCAGTTGTCCACTTCCGGAATGAAGATTGCCAACAACGCCACCGCATGTCTTTATGCCCAGAGGAGAATCCTTTTTACCTCCAAAATTGCCGCTCTGCTTTTCGTTCCGCCTTGTCGGGTTATGTACGCTACTGCCGTCACATTGTCCGACTGAACTTGTATGGCCTGATCTTGAAGAAGATGGGATGCCTGTAGAAGGGCGTTGTATATGGCTCTGAGTTCCAGAATGTTGATCGGAAGAATAGATTCTTGACTTGACCATTTTCCTTGGAACTGTTCCCCTTGGGTGACTGCTACCCAACTGAGGCTTGCGTCTGTGGGTAGCAGAATCCAATTTTGAATCCCGAACCTTCGGCCTTCGGTTAGGTGAGAAGTCTGAAGCCACCGCAGAAGAGAAATCCTGGCTCTTGGCGACAGACGTATCCTCTGGTGCATGTGGAGATGCGATCCGGACCATTTGTCCAACAGATCCAGCTGGAAGGGCCTTGCATGAAACATTCCATATTGCAGAGATCAGTAAGAGGCCACCATTTTCCCCAAGAGGCGAATGCACAGGTGCACCCAAATTCGGGTCGGCTTTAGAACATCCCGTACCATCAACTGGATCACCAATGCCTTTTCCATTGGGAGGAATACACTCCGCGCCTCCGTATCCAGTATCATTCCCAGGAACGAAAGCCTCCGTGTTGGTTCCAGGTGAGATTTAGGCAGGCTTAGAATCCACCCGTGATCCTGGAGTAACATCGTTGAGAGGGCAATGCTGTGTAACAACTTCTCCCTGGACGGTGCTTTGATTAGTAGGTCATCAAGGTACGGTATTATGTTCACTCCCCGCAAGCGGAGGAGCAACATCAACTCTGCTATTACCTTGGTTAACACCCGTGGAGAGTCCAAATGGCAGTGCCTGGAACTGGTAGTGGCATTCCTGTAACGCAAACCTGAGATAAGCCTGATGAGGCGGCCAAGTCGGGACATGAAGGTACGCATCCTTGATGTCCAGAGACATCCGGAAATCCCCATCCTCCAGACCTGAGATCACCGCTCTTAGAGACTCCATCTTCAATTTAAACACCTTTAAATATGGGTTCAGAGACTTGAGGTTTAAAATAGGTCATACCAAACCGTCCGGTTTCGGCACTACAAACAGTTTGGAATCATAACCCTTATTTTGTAGGTGAGGTGGAACTGGAACAATGGCCTGAGCCTGTACCAGTTGTTGAATTGCTGCCTGTAAAGTCAAGGTTGCTTCTGCAGAAGCTGGTAAACCGGATTTGAAGAATCTGGGAGGTGGGAGTTCTTGAAATTCCAGTCTTTATCCCTGTGCGATAAGATATTTCACCTAGGTATCTAGGCATGACGTTGCCCAGATGTGAATGAAATAACGTATCCGGGCTCCCACCTGCCTCTCTTCTAGGCAGTGTGGTCCACTGTGATGCTGAAGGCTTTGAGGAAGCAGAACCAGAGGTCTGTTCCTGAGAACCTGCAGCTACGGCTATTCTGGGTTTACCTTTACCGCCTCTGAATGCTATAGAAGAATCCTTGGACTTGTTTTTAAATTTAGCTGTCCGAAAGGACTGCAAAGTCAGAGCAGAGGGTCGCTGCAGAAGGAAGGTATGTAGACTTACACGCAGTGACCTTAGATATCCAAGTATCTAGTTAATCTCCAAACAGAGCCGCGCCCGTGAATGGTAGGCTCTCCACGCCTTTTCTGGAATCTGCATCCGCAGTCCACTAGTGTAGCCACAAGCCCCTGCGTGCTGACACTACCATGGCAGTGGTGCATGCGTTGAGTAAACCAATTTCTTTTATGGCCTCCACCATAAAGTTAGCAGCATCTTGGAGGTGCTGTAGGAGTTAATGTCATCCCTGGTTAGTGAATCTAAATCTTCAATTAGATTATCAGACAATCTTGCAATTGCCCTAGTGATCCATGCACAAGCAATATTGGGTCTCTGGGCTAGCCCAGCCGACAAGTACATAGATTTGAGAGTGGTCTCACTCTTACAGCCAGCCGCGTCCTTTAAGGACACCGCCCCGGGAACCGGTAAGACTATCTTACGTGACATCCTGGACACAGATGCGTCCACTATCGGCGGGTTTTCCCATTTTTTACTATCCTCCAAAGTAAAGGGGAAGGAAGAAATTAACCTTTTTGGGATCTGACATTTTTGGTCAGGGTTCACCCAAGCTTCTTCAAAGAGGACATTTAACTCATTTGAAGCCGGAAAAGTAGCTGAGGATTTCTTTTTTGTATTAAAGTAAGATTCCTCAATTACTTCCTCTGCCCTGACAGGAATATGTAAGACAGTTCTAACCGCCTCTATGTGGGCCTGGATACTCTGTGCCAGGACAGCACACCCCCCCCACTGGCATCCATATCATCCGGATCCGGATCAGTGTCACCCTGCATGAGTTGGGCCAGAGTACGCTTTTGTGGGCAAATGGCGAGGGATTGAGACACAGGTATGGGAGCTGAATCTTTGTTGATCAGGTCATCCATAGACTGCCTTAAGAATTGTGTCTCCCTTTCATTATGAGATAGCTTAGTGCAAATATTAGAAATCATCCCTTTAATGGAAGCCAACCACGCGGGTTCAGCCCCACTAGCTGGAGAGGGAGCACTATCTTGGGTGCAGGGTAGTGAGTCCCCAGGGGATTAGAGACATTCTGCAGTACAAGAGATACAGTCCATGGACATGATTGTGAAAGGGACACACACACACACACACACACACACACACACACACACACACACACACACTATATGTAGGCAGGGTCCTCAGAAATCAGAGCCAGCCACACAGTGCCCCTTTAGCAAAGTTAAACTGAGCTGGGTCGCAATAACAAGCACTTTAGTAGAGCTTTATAAATTTACACCCCCCCCCCCTTTCACTAAGACCCCCTGGTACCGCTGAGGAGACCTGGAGTCCTTGTGGAGGAGCAGCGCTTCCCTGTGAATGCTTGCTGTATGAGCTGCAGAGGGAAAATGGTGCTGGAGAGCTGTAGGATCCGCTCTGAGTGAAGCCCCGCCCCCTGTAATGGCGACAGCTTCCCGCATTTTTTATACTGGCCTAAGGAACTAAATGTCTAACCAAGTGATTAAAATCCCTGTTAGCACAGTGTGGCCAGTGTGGATATTATAGGAGTCTCAGTGCGGCCCTCTCAGTGGGACCCGCTGCAGCGTGCGTCCTTCTGAGCCTCCCTGGAGCACAGCCTGCATGAAGAGCTGCGCTCCTACCCTTGTGCCGCCATTCCTACCGGCGACCCACTAACCGGGACGCCCGCGCTGTACTCACCACTCTTCTGTCTTCAGGCTCTGTTAGGGCGTGGCGGAATGCTGCGGGAGGGTACGCTGTGCCGTGGTGGGGCTTGCGAATGGCTCCCTCAGGAGCTCAGTGTCCTGACAGCTGAGAAACGGGACCATTAACTCTCTAGGAATTTGGGCCGTTCTCCCCCCTAAGTGCCACGAAGAAGTCAGTCTGCTGCCTAAACAGACCTGACTGAAAATAAACATTAAATAAAAAAAACGGAAATCTCTTCAGGAGCTCTCCAAAGCGTGACCGGCTCCTCCAGGCACATTTTCTAAACTGAGTCCGGTAGGAGGGGCATAGAGGGAGGAGCCAGCCCACACTATTAGTTTCTTAAAATGCCCATGGCTCCTAGTGGACCCATCTATACCCCCATGGTACTAATGTGGACCCCAGCATCCTCTAGGACGTAAGAGAAAAGTATTTCCCCAAGACAGGTGTGTCTTGGTGGGCACCCTCTAGATCCTATGGACCTTAAAGAAAAAGAGTTCACCATGATAAGTCTAACATAATTATTTTCTTCATCAAGATCCATGGTGATCCACAGTCCTTACATAGGGGATGTCCTAAAGCAGTTTCCCCTAAGGGTGGGGACGCTCCTGAGTAGACAGGAGAATCCAACGTCCTAAGGAAGCTTCCCGAGAGGTAAAGGTATCAAAAGGCATAAAAACCTCAGGAACGTGTTAATAGAAGACAACATAGCTGCCTTGCAGAGTTGTTCAGCAGTAGCACCTCAGCGAGCCACCCATGAGGGACCTGCTGAACGTATCGAATGAGCAGAGACCAGAACAGGAAGATCAGCTTGAATGTAAGCCTCTGCAATAGTCATGCAAAGCCACCTGGACAGCGTTTGTTTACTAGCTGGCCAGCCTTGCTTATAGAATCCATACAGGACAGATAGAGAATCCGTTTTCCTGATCACTCTGGTACTTTCCACATAAATCCTTAGTGCACGAACCTCATCCAATAAGGCCTCACCAATAACAGGACTAAAAGGCTGGAACCAATATCTCTGTATTTAGATGAAACTTGGACACCATCTTAGGAAGGTGACCCACCTTGGTCCGGAGAACTGCCCTATCTTGATGGAAGGTCAGAAACGAAGGAGGACAGGAAAGCACTCCTAAATCAGACACTCTTCTCGCAGAGGTAATAGCCAGGAGAAATAACACCTTTACAGCCAGCCACTTAAGGTCCACTGACTCTAAAGGCTCAAATGGGGAAGTCTTAAGAGCTTGCAGGACTAGGGATATATCCCAGGAGCCACTGGATGTACAAAGGGAGGCTGGATATGGAGTATTCATTGAAAAAAGGTACGCCCATCTTGTAGTGGAGCGATCTGTCATTGAAACCACACTGATCGTGCAGAAACGTGTACTTTCAGGAATGCTAGGCAAAGACCAAGGTCTAACCCTGCTTGTAGAAAGGCCAGTACCCTGGAGACCCTAAGAAGGTAGGAGGGTCATAGCGCCTAGGCGCACACCTCTGAAAATCAGCGTGCCAAATCTGGTAATAGATGTGGGTTGAAGACACAGATTTTCTATATCACTGCATCCGAGAACCCCTTCGCTCTAAAAACTGATGACTCAAGAGCAAAGCCGTCAAAGACAGTGGAGCCAGGTTCCAATGCAGACAGGGACCCAGAGACAACAAGTCTGCTCGCTGTGGCAGTAGGAATGGCATGTCTATGGATAGATTTTGGAGATCGGCGAACCAATGGTGCCTGGGCCATACAGAGTAATCAGTATAATGGGGCCTCCTTCCTGTTTAAACTTGCGAAGAAATCTGGGTAACAGAGATACTGGAGAAAACAGGTATCTCTGAAGGAAGGTCCACCGTACTGCTAAAATGTCCACGAAAGCTGCCTGCGGATCTTTGGTCCTGGATCTATAGATTTGGACCTTGTGATTGTGACGCGAGTCCATCAGGTCTACATCCGGCAGACCCCATCTGTTTACCAGGTTCTGGAACACTTCAGGGTGCAGAGACCATTCGCCGCTGTGGACATCCTGCCGACTGAGGAAGTCTGCTCCCCAGTTGAGGATTCCTGGCAGAAACACAGCTGAGATGGCCGGAAGGCGAGTTTCGGCCCACTGGAGCATGCGCTCCACCACTGCCATAGCCAGATGGCTGCGAGTGCCCCCTTGGTGGTTTAGATAGGCAACTGCAGTGGCATTGTCGGACTAAATCTGAACAGGCCTGCCTTGGAGGAAATCCTGAGCCTGAACGAAAGCTCTGTAGACTGCCCGAAGTTCCAGGACATTGATTGGCAAGCAACTTTCGTCTGGAGACCACCGACCCGGAAAGACGTGAGGACCACCCAATTTAGAATCCATAAAAGGACAGCCTTTGTCCAAGTGTGACATCTCTAGCCACCAGGTGAGAGACAGATGTACCTCCAGAGATAGTACCATCTTCTCAGCCCTGATCCAACGATACTGCCTGTTCCACCTGGAAAGGATCATATGTTGTAGGAGCCTGGAGTGAAACTGAGCATACTCCACCATATCGAAGGTGGAGACCAAGGACCCCAGAACCTGCATTGCGGAATGTATGGACACCCGGAGATTGTGCAGTAAGTTGTGGACCATTGACTGCAGTTTGGTAACTTTGTCCACTGGCAAGAAGAGCCTCTGTTCCCACAAATCCAGGAGAGCCCCTAGATGCAACATCTGTTGTGAAGGGACAAGGAAGGGCTTTTGCCAATTGATCAGCCACCCGTGGGTCTGTAGAAAGGCAATGGTTATTTGAAGATAGCAGTGCAAAACTTCCTCAGATTGTGCCAGGAGCAGCAATTCGTCCAAATATGGGAGCACACTGATCCCTTGACGACGCAGCTGAGCACCAATCACCGCCATCAGCTTGGTAAATACCCATGGAGCCGTAGCCAGCCCAAAGGGTAGTGCCTGAAACTGGTAATACTGTGGCAGAACAGCAAAGCGGAGGAATCTCTGATGAGTAGGTTCTATAGGAACATGTAGGTAGGCATCCTGAGTATCCAGGGATACCATAAAGTCCCCTGGCTCTGACATCAGAGCAATAGACCGTATTGTTTAAATACAGAATCTGGGCACCCGTAAAACCTTGTTAAGAGATTTCAGATTGAGGATAGGCCGATAGGTCCCATTGGGTTACTGAATCAGGAAAAGGGGGTAGTGAAAACCCTTCCTCTGTTGTTCTTGAGAAACAGGGATAATAACCCCTATGTTCAGTAAAAAATTAACAGCTCCTTGGAGCGCCATGGCTATGCCTTGATCCAATGGAGGAGTCGTGCAAAAAAACTGCTGGGGTGGCGGACTCACAAATGAGAGGGGATACCCGTGAGGCCACTTCTCGCACCCAGGTGTCTATAGTTGACTGGAGCTATGAGACTGCGAATCGCAGAAGTCTGCCTGCCACCCTGGGGTCACACAGGAGTAGGCCCGCCTTGTCAGGTGGAGGGCTTATCCCTCTGCTTGGGGTTCGGGGAATCTGGCCATCCAGGTTTACTTAGTCTGCGACTTAGCTGCCTTGCTGGAGACAACCTACCATGGAAAAGCCTGCCCTTTCACTTTGCCTTGAAACCGAAAATTCCAAAAGAAAGACTTCCCAGTCTTCGGGTTAGATGCTGACGGCAAAAAAGCAGATTTAGAAGCTGACAGTGTAGACACAATATTATCCAATTCTGCACCAAACAGAATGTTTCCAGCGAAAGGCAGAACTTCCAACGCCCTTTCAGACTCTGAATCCGCCATCCAGGAGTGTTGCCAGAGTACACAGCGAGCTACCACTGAAGTAGTCGAGGCCCTGGAAGCCAACAGACTCGTATCCCAGGATGCCTCTTCTAGATATCGGGCTGATTGCTTGAGGTTAGCAATAAGAGACAGCTGGTCTATGGAACCATCTAACTTCAGACTGTCCTCTAGTGCATCAGCCCAATTAATGTGGAGGAGTGCACCAGGCGTGCCACGTGAACATCCACACGAGGGGGAATTTCCCATTTAGCATACTCTCCTTGTGGTAAAGGGTAACGAGATGCTCTTAGGCACCAGGACCTTCTTACTAGGAGCATTCCAAGCTTCCTGAAGGAGTTCAGCATGATACTCAGTGAGGGAACTCAGCCTTAACCACCTTCTGACGCTTAAAGATGATCCTCCTCACCCGACAAAGAGCCAGGGAGAGAGAGGTGTCCAACTCTTCCTCTGAGGACTCCAGAGTCTGACCACTGTGTAGACTGTAAGGATAAGAGAGAGAGAGAGAGAGAGAGAGAGAGAGAGAGAGAGAGGTGTCCAACTCTTCCTCTGAGGACTCCAGAGTCTGACCTCTGTGTAGATGGTTCTAGACAAGGTCCTGTGGAGATAATGCAGCCGCACAGGCCTAACATGGACCCAGCACAGGTGCTATATCCTATTTCTTACACTTTGGAAGACCAGAAGCTAAGCACACACAATGTCCAGCTTTAGCAATTGCAAATGTGACGGCCTTCACAAACCACAAAGTCATTGTGAAGTACCACAGCCCGGAACACCTGCACTCACATGTAAGGGATAGATACAATGCAGTCACACAGCCCGGAACACCTGCACTCACATGTAAGGGATAGATACAATGCAGTCACACAGCCCGGAACACCTGCACTCACATGTAAGGGATAGATACAATGCAGTCACACAGCCCGGAACACCTGTACTCACATGTAAGGGATAGATACAATGCAGTCACACAGCCCGGAACACCTGCACTCACATGTAAGGGATAGATACAATGCAGTCACACAGCCCGGAACACCTGCACTCACATGTAAGGGATAGATACAATGCAGTCACACAGCCCGGAACACCTGCACTCACATGTAAGGGACAGATACAATGCAGTCACACAGCCCGGAACACCTGTACTCACATGTAAGGGATAGATACAATGCAGTCACACAGCCCGGAACACCTGCACTCACATGTAAGGGATAGATACAATGCAGTCACACAGCCCGGAACACCTGCACTCACATGTAAGAGATAGATACAATGCAGTCACACAGCCCGGAACACCTGCACTCACATGTAAGGGATAGATACAATGCAGTCACACAGCCCGGAACACCTGTATACACATGTAAGGGATAGATACAATGCAGTCACACAGGCCGGAACACCTGCACTCACATTTAAGGGATAGATACAATGCAGTCACACAGCCCGGAACACCTGCACTCACATGTAAGAGATAGATACAATGCAGTCACACAGCCCGGAACACCTGCACTCACATGTAAGGGATAGATACAATGCAGTCACACAGCCCGGAACACCTGCACTCACATGTAAGGGATAGATACAATGCAGTCACACAGCCCGGAACACCTGCACTCACATGTAAGGGATAGATACAATGCAGTCACACAGCCCGGAACACCTGCACTCACATGTAAGAGATAGATACAATGCAGTCACACAGCCCGGAACACCTGCACTCACATGTAAGGGATAGATACAATGCAGTCACACAGCCCGGAACACCTGCACTCACATGTAAGGGACAGATACAATGCAGTCACACAGCCCGGAACACCTGTACTCACATGTAAGGGATATATACAATGCAGTCACACAGCCCGGAACACCTGCACTCACATGTAAGGGACAGATACAATGCAGTCACACAGCCCGGAACATCTGCACTCACATGTAAGGGATAGATACAATGCAGTCACACAGCCCGGAACACCTGTACTCACATGTAAGGGACAGATACAATGCAGTCACACAGCCCGGAACACCTGCACTCACATGTAAGGGATAGATACAATGCAGTCACACAGCCCGGAACACCTGCACTCACATGTAAGGGATAGATACAATGCAGTCACACAGCCCGGAACACCTGTACTCACATGTAAGGGATAGATACAATGCAGTCACACAGCCCGGAACACCTGCACTCACATGTAAGAGATAGATACAATGCAGTCACACAGCCCGGAACACCTGCACTCACATGTAAGGGATAGATACAATGCAGTCACACAGCCCGGAACACCTGCACTCACATGTAAGAGACAGATACAATGCAGTCACACAGCCCGGAACACCTGCACTCACATGTAAGAGATAGATACAATGCAGTCACACAGCCCGGAACACCTGCACTCACATGTAAGGGACAGATACAATGCAGTCACACAGCCCGGAACACCTGTACTCACATGTAAGGGACTGATACAATGCAGTCACACAGCCCGGAACACCTGCACTTACATGTAAGGGATAGATACAATGCAGTCACACAGCCCGGAACACCTGCACTCACATGTAAGGGATAGATACAATGCAGTCACACAGCCCGGAACACCTGCACTCACATGTAAGGGACAGATACAATGCAGTCACACACAGAGCTAGCACCAGTCACACACAATACAAGTACATAACAATTACAATGGGCACTGACGTCATCTCCTCACACCACAGTGGTAGGTAGGACTAGTGCATGTATAACCTGGCCACTTCTGGAGACAGAACCCAGCATTCCCAGAGCCCGGCATCACACTCATTCCCATTGGAATGTCACTCAGAGACTCTTATAAGGGAAGCATGTGGGGGAGGGGCAGCCGAGAGGGAATCCCAGCTGTGGAATCTGGCTCTGGGAGAGGACCTACCTCCCCTGGCTGACATCACCCACCAGGTACCCTGGCCTCCATTATCCTATATATATATATATTATATGCATGCCCTGGTGGTCTAGTGTAACCCGTAGCAGCAGCCAGGGATCACATCAGAGCCTGCGGAAGCACGGACTACATGTATTGTGAGTCTCACGAGCCGGAGAATGCCTTACCTGTCCTCCGGCTGCAGTCCGGGGCCCTGGACGCTGTACTAGCGCGGCGATCAGGAAGTAACCACGCCGGAATCATCAGTCTCTTAGCCTCACTGACGTTGCGGCACCAGCGGGGGATTGTTGGAGCAGCAGCGGTGGCGCTCAGAGAGACTCCCAGCGCTGCTCATTCATTCCTCTCCGCTGTGTGACCGGTGCTCCGGCTTCTGCCAGCACCATCACTAAAACTGCCCACTGGCCAGGGGTGGGGAACATGGGGAGGAGGTCCGGAGCATCCTGGGAAATAAAAGCTTAACTGTGTGATGCCCGGTCAACTCCTACCACCTACACCCCGATGTAAGGACTGTGGATCACTATGGACCCTAAAGAAGAAAACGCCTTTAACAGAAAACACCCGATACAAATGTTGCTGCTGACGGGCGCAATATCAGCATTTCAGATCACCACCCCCGGGGGAGGCGAGCTGAAATGCGCAAAACATTTTGTGATTGCGCCCATGATGTTAGTTGGGTTAAGTAGCTTTACAAAGCTAATCCAGACTGCTATGGGCACGATATGACCAAAAATGGGGGACAATTGAATATTGCCCCGAAAACTCCTGTCACTGTAGACGGGAGATCGGGCGCGATATTACAATTGAATATCGCCCCTTGTGTTATAAACACCCAACTGAGAACAGGGCTGATGGTCCTAGACTACATCACTGGGCAGATACATTTCCATCATTAGTCTGTAATAAGAGAGGAGGGTGTAGGATAAGAGATTGCTGTAGTGACTGAGCAATGAGAATATGTGACTTCTGTAATAAGTGTTTATTACTCACCTGTGCTGATATCTGTAGGGATCTCCTCCTCCTTACACTGCTGATCACCCCTCACATACGTCTCTTCTTCTTCCTCTATATCTTCTGCCTTTATATCAGTCACATACGTCTCTTCTTCTCCCTCTATATCTTCTGCCTTTATATCAGTCACATACGTCTCTTCTTCTCCCTCTGTATCTTCTGCCTTTATATCAGTCACATACGTCTCTTCTTCTCCCTCTATATCTTCTGCCTTTATATCAGTCACATACGTCGCTTCTTCTCCCTCTATATCTTCTGCCTTTATATCAGTCACATACGTCTCTTCTTCTCCCTCTATATCTTCTGCCTTTATATCAGTCACATACGTCTCTTCTTCTCCCTCTATATCTTCTGCCTTTATATCAGTCACATACGTCTCTTCTTCTCCCTCTATATCTTCTGCCTTTATATCAGTCAGGCAGTCATCCTAAATAGCCCACAAAACAATATCCATTAATAATATCTGATTTCAGATAGTGTAATATCAGTGTATAAAACACACAGCTTCTCTACAGATCATATTGTGACAGTCACTTTGGTATATTGGGGAGACCCTAGATCCCACCTACCTGATCCTCCTGTGGGGTCCTGTGATTCTCTTCTGTACAGTCCTGGGAATACAGAGGACGGGGACATCTCTCTGGGGTATCTCTGTTACTGGGCCCATCTGTAGGAGACACATAGTGACTGAGTACAGTGTATATATGTGATTATCAGTTGATGTGTGTATATAGGGGGCCCCCATACCTGCTCTCCCCTGTACAATACAGGACAGTCTCCTCTTACCCAGTGATGTGAGGGGCCGGTGATTCTCCATCATCACGTCCTTGTACAGACCCCTGTGTTCCTCTGTATACTCCTCCTCCTGCATGGAGACATAGACAGTGACATCCTGACACCTTATAGGCACCTGACACACATAGTGATACAGTCATCACCCAGACACGTCCCCTGGTGTTACTGTATAATGCCCCATTCCCAGCAGTCACCTCTCCAATCATCACACAGACACATCCCCTGGTGTTACTGTATAATGACCCATTCCCAGCAGTCACCTTTCCAGTCAACACCCAGACACATTCCCTGGTGTTACTGTATAATGCCCCATTCCCAGCAGTCACCTCTCCAGTCATCACCCAGACACATCCCCTGGTGTTACTGTATAATGCCCCATTCCCGGCAGTCACCTCTCCAGTCATCACCCAGACACATTCCCTGGTGTTACTGTATAATGTCCCATTCCCAGCAGTCACCTTTCCAGTAATCACCCAGACACGTCCCCTGGTGTAACTGTATAATGCCCCATTCCCGGCAGTCACCTCTCCAGTCAGCAGCTGAATGATCTTGTTGGTGAGTTCCAGGATCTTCTGATCATTGTGTCTCTCATGTGTCAGTGACTGAGATGGAGGCACCGTGATGGGGCTCTGGGTCCTGCTCAGTCCTACACACAATGTGATGGCTGCTGGGTGTCTCACACTCACCGGAAGTCTTCTTCACTACTGTGTTAACCTGCAAAATGGAGGAGACATGAATATTAATGTAAATGCTCCGAGATCCCTCACCCCCCCAGTCATGTCCCTGTAATATTACTGTAGATATTAGTAATGTCACTGTGACACTCCCAGATCCCCTCACCTTCCTAGTCATATCCCTGTATTATTACTATAGATATAAGTGACGTCGCTGTGACACCCACAGATCCCCTCACCCTCCCCAGTCATGTCCCTGTATTACTATAGATATAAATAACGTCACAGTGACACTCCCAGGAGTGTGATATACATTTGCTTCATGCTGCTCCAATTATCATCTGTTACACATGCCAGGGATATTATGGTCTCTGCTTTAATATAATCTAGAATTTTAGCAATATTTTCAATCCCTACAATTACATAATAAATTAATAATAATAGTGACACTAATGGCTGCACCCAGTATACAAATAATAACGTGTCTTTAAAAGCAAGACACCTCAGACCATTCCTCCTGTATTGTAGGACATTACCACCAGTCCCAATGTATAATAATAATACCAGGACTCCACAAGCTGCTGTCCCTGTATAATAACCGTACAAAAAAAAACTGCTCCCCCTGTACAGCACTAATAACAACAGGACACCCCATTCTGCTCTCCTTTATAGTAATAATAAAATGACATTACAGGATGCTCCCCCTGTATAATAATAACAACAGGACACTACAGGCCGCTCCCTCTGTATAATAATAATAATAATAATAACAACAACAACAACAACAACAACAACAACAACAACAACAACAACAGGACACTGCAGGCTGCTCCCCTTGTATAAAAAAAATAATAATAATAATAATAATAATAACAATAATAATAACAACAACAACAACAACAACAACAACAGGACACCACAGGCCGCTCTCTTTGTATAATAACACGATACTTAAGGCTGCTCTTCCTGTATAATAATTACAGGACATCACAGTCTGCTCATACTGTATAATAATAACAGGACACCAAAGGCTGTTGCTCCTAAATAATAATAATAACAACAACAACAACAGGCAGCTCCCCCTGTATAATAATAACAGGACACAACAGATAGCTCACACTGTATAATAATAGTAACGGGACACCACAGGCAGCTCCGTCTGTATAATAACAGTACACCACTGGCCACTATCCCTGTATAATTATAACAACAACAGTACAGTACAGGCCGCTCCACCTGTAAAACAATAACAGGAAACCCCAGACTGCTCCTCCTGTATAATAATAATAACAGGACAACATAGACTGCTCCCGCTGTATAACAACAACAACAACAGGACACCACAGGTAGCTCCCCCTGTATAATGAAAATAACAGGACACCACAGGCTGCTCCTCTTGTATAACAATAATAAGAGGACACCATAGGCTGATCCCGCTGTATAATAACAACAACAACAAAAGGAGACCACAGGCCACTTCCCCTGTATAATAATAATAGGACACCACAGGCTGCTCCACTTGTATAATAATAATAATAATAGTAATAATAACAACAACAAGAGAACACAGGCCACTTCCCCTGTATAATAATAATAGGACACCACAGGCTGCTCCCCCTGTATAATAATAATAATAATAATAATAATAATAATAATAACAGGACACCACAGGCTGCTCCCCCTGTATAATAACAACAACAGTGCACCACAGGCTGCTCCCCTGTATAATAACAGGACACCACAGGCTGCTCCTCCTGTACAATAATAATAACAACAAGACATCACAGGCCGCTACTTTTGTATAATAATAATAATAATAATAATAACAACAACAACAACAACAAAAACAACAGGACACCACAGCCCCCCCCCCCCCTGTATAACAATAATAACAGGACACCACAGGTTGCTCCCCCTGTACAATAATATTAACAGACCACAGGCTGCTCCCCCTGTACAATAATATTAACAGACTACAGGCTGCCCCCCCTGTACAACAATAGTAACAGGACACAACAGGCTGCTACCCCTGTAAAATAATAACAGGACACCACAGGCTACTCCCCGTGTATAATAATATTAACAGAACATCACAGGCTATTCCTCCTGTATAAAAATAATACCAGGACACCACAGGCTGCTCCTCATGTATAATAATAATAACAATAACAGGACACCGCAGGCGGCTCCCCCTGTATAATAATAACAACAACAACAGGACACCACAGGCTGCTCCCTGAAAGGATTTGACCTTATATTCTTTAACCCTCGATGTGATGGCCTCTTAGACGTCTGGAGTGTAAACTTTTAACCACAAGGTACATGCACAACACAAGCAGTAAAAATTCACACTGTTTATTATGAAGTTAACAAAAGTATATAAGACAATGCATATGGGTGTAACTGACATGTCGTTACACTCCCATTGGCTCGTTAATAGTTACCAGGCAGAACAGAAAAGGCGGATGTCCATATATGGGTTTTCTACAAGTTTCTCAAACATTTAACAAAGTTTTTGTAACACAGTATATTTGGGTAGAAAGAACAAGTTTCATCTGGTATGGAACTGACCTTGGATGCCAGACCCACACAGGCCTGGTATCTGTATGAGACAAAGGCACCTAGCACAGGGCAGCACGCATCCATGCAAACACATAAGAGTTCATATAGCATGTTTTAACCCTTCACTAGGGAAATAGAAATATTCACTTTTACACTGTAACCACCACAAGGAAACTGATCATATAAAAAGTAATATGTACCAAGACAGAAGAGGTAACCCTTCAATCCCCTCTTAGAATCATGATTATTATATGACATGATTCTTGAGTGAGGCTCCTTTCTTGTTCCTCCAGTTCTTGAGATATTGGACATAATCGTCGGGTCCCTTACTATCAGAGGAGGTGACAGGACTGGTGGTTATATCATAATACATCAGGGCCTTATCAATGCCTTTGGAGGTAAGTTTCTTTCCACAGGGAATTACACAATAAACTATAATGCCTACAAGAATTAAAGTTACAAGTATGAATATGCTTATTTGCACAAGAGCCTGTTTCCAATTTTCAAACCACCCAAAATATTGGCTCCATGGGTTATCAATACCTGAATTTTTCTTAAGTTCTATGAATAAGGTTTCTAACTTGTTTATGGCTAAAGTAACCTTACCATTGGGACCAGTGTTGTCAGGAATATATGTACAACAGCCTTCCACCTTACTAATGTAAACACATGTACCGCCTTTTTCTGCTAGAATCATGTCAAGGGCCATTCTATTTTGAAATGTCATTTGGGAAGTGGTTTCTAGCTGTTCAGCTATACCTTTAAGAGCATCTTTGGTATCATTAACAAATCTTTGTTGATTATAATATATATAATTAATCCAGGCTACGTTTTTATTTACAGTTACTATAGGAAACAATGACTCAAAACCCGCAGCCACCTCATCTCTAGCTTTGAACTCATTTGGAACACCTCTTGGGACCCCTATAGCATCAATGTATACGTGGGGGTCAAAGCTACCTCCTGGGAGTGCTCTTTTCTTTCGATTAGCAGGAGTATTAGAGGGAGGAGTGGGGTCATCGGTGATCATTAAAAAGGCTGAAAAAACAATTTTCCTGTTCTAGGGGTATATTAAGGGGCACTGTACCTAGGTGGGGCCTAGATTTGCCACAGACATAACAGTTGCTTTTATTGTGTTTGTTAGCACTATACTTCATCCACTCCAACCAAAAATTAATGTCAGAGAAACCAGTTTCAATAGCTAGGGTGTCTTCAAAGGTAGGGTTAGTAATAGCCACCATATCTTTAGAAGTGGCAATATGGGGCTTTAAAGGTTTGTTTTGGGGAGCAATTTTAGGCTGGTATTTTGGGTTTTTGTACATGTCCCACAAATAAAACCTTTGTCTTGCACTATAGTATCCTGCTTGCCACCATATACCAAGTACATAAGTCTCATTGTCGCTTCTGCTAGGGTTCACTATGTTTAGTCTAAACCTGTATGAATTTGGGCCTTCATCCATCTTATGAATGGATAGTCTAGAAAGTAGGGGTACTCCATATTTGCTCCATCTATTCTTTGCAAACGATGGGCCATATTTCCAATCTACTCCTGTATTCCACCCCACAGCTTCCCAGGAATTACAATTAGATCCATAATATCTAATGTCATAGTACCATTCGTCAGTAACACAAATATATACTGTCTCAGACATTCCTGATTTCCTCCTTTGTTGTATATAATATTTGTCATCAGCAATTTTGGGGAACATAAAATAGTCAAGGATATATGTGGCTACGTGTGTGTTAGAGGAATTATACCACAAGGTGGGGATCCCATTTGTTTGTGTAATATCAACCTCACATATTGTGTGGTGAGTGAGGGCCAGTAGGGCTATCAAGGTAGTCCCCAGGATAAAGATAGGGGACAGGTTCCTCATCTTCTTCTGTTCTTCTTTCTTCGCTAGGTGGGAGGTCAGGGCTGTCTGCCCCGGTTCGTACCTCACTGGAATCACTTGCTTCCCTCTCTAGGTCTGGTCTAGGAACCTTTTTTACTCGGGATGCATGGATCCAGGTAGGACTTTCCTCTGTCAGGACTGCTGTCCGGGTAACTGCTACGACCTCTGTCTCTGGACCATAGGTGAAGTCTCCTGGGCTCTTGTTCCTGGGGAGCACCTTCACCACGACTCTGTCTCTGACTTTAAAGGGGTGTGTAGGTTCCTGTGGATTCAAAGGGTTTTTACAAACAACCTCATGTTCAATTTCATTCAGTTTTGTTATCAGGGACCTGACATACTCTTCTCTGATGAGTTCCAGATCTCCTTCCTGTATTACTAGTGGTTTCTTAGCCCAGGGTGTAGGAAAAGGGTCTACCCATTCGTATTTCAAAGGGTGAGTAACCTAGAGTTTTCTGTGGGGTATTCAAGATGCTGGTGTTTAGCTTTATTAGGGTTGTTCCTGAGGCAAGTGATGCATCTGCTAACATACTGGTCCACAAGTGATTTGGCACCAGCAACATAAAAATCATTGGTTAGTAGGAGGAGCGTTGTGGCTTCACCACGGTGACCAACACCACGGCACTGGGCAACGAGCAAAGGGGCACTGGACTGGGGTATACAGGGTTTCCCCTCTTTGCAGATTAATCCTGATTTAGGATTTTTTCTGCAGAATTGGGTAAGTCCAGTCGGAGAGATCAGTATTAGTCGCAGCAGCTTGAAGTTGAGTGAGCAGATGGACGTTGTCAAGGGAGGGACATGCTCTAGTGAGTGCAATGAGTTCTGTAGCTTGCGCGGACTGATAAGGTATTGGTAGGGTTTCCAACACAGTGTCAGGGAGGGTGACAATGGCATAGCCAGCCTGGTATGTATTGTCATTGGGCCTACTACAGGAGCCGTCAACAAAAACTATGTCTGCGCCTGGTATGGGAACGGGAGACATGTCAAGTCTGGGAGAGGTTTCAGCTTCAATGGAAGCAGCACAGTCATGTAGGTCGGGTGGTTCATCCTCGGGACCTTTCAAGCCTAAAAGGGCATTGAGAATGGGTGCAGGGCCAGAAGAACTAGCAGTGTACTTGATGGTAAGGGTAGGGTTACTCAAAAGGAGTACTTCATATCCACTAAGGCGTTGTGCTGACATGTGCTGTGTGTAAGCCTTTAAGTATTGCCAGGACATCATGTGTGGTGTGGAGTACTGTGATGTGGCCTAAAGTGAGGGTAGTGGCCATTTCTGCAACCATTGCACAGGCTGCCAAAGCCCTGAGGCAGGCAGGCATACCTTGCACAGACACTGGCATGACTTTGGGAAAAAAATGCCACGGGGCGCAACTTCCCTCCATGAAACTGTGTGAGCACCCCCGCCATGGTTTTACAATTGTCCCTTGCATATAGATGGAAAGGTAGTACATAATTGGGGAGGCCAAGTGCCGGACTTTTTTTTTTATCAACATACATTTTAAACTTTCATATGCAGTTAACATTTCTTGTGACCATTGTACAGTTTTAGGTTTGTCTCAAAATGTTATCATAATAAGAGCAATCAGATATCCACTGTCTGCAGTAATTTACCATACCCAGGAAGGACAGTAGTTCCTTCTGGGTAGTTGGGGTGACCAGGCCCAATACAGACTGTATGCGTTGTGGACTGACTTTCCTCTCTCCCTGAGTGAGCACAAAACCTAAGTAATCAACATGCTTTTTACACCATTGCATTTTTATTTTGGACACCTTGTGTCCACATTCACAAAGCCAGTTTAGTAATGAAACACCATCCTCTCGGCAGGCCTCCTCAGTTTTACTACAGAGCAGCAGATCATCTGCATACTGTAGCAGGACTGAACCATGGTGAGGTTGCCAGGGCCCCAATGTGGCCTGGAGACAACAGGTGCGTCAATAATCTGCACCAGGTAAGTTGTTTACCCTCAAAAGAAAAGGCAAAAGTAATTGTGTCTGTGAATCTACAGGTATGCTGAAAAAAGGCATTCTTCAAATCAAATACAGAGAAGAACGCAGCATCTGCAGGGATTGCAGAAATGAGTGAGTTTACATCTGGAACAATTGGTGCAATTGGGACAATTAGCTGATTGATCGCTCTGAGATTCTGTACAAATCTTATACTGCCATCAGCTTTGGCAACAGGGTTCACAGGAGTACAGTATGGTGATACAATATGTCTGAGAATACCCTGTTGTAAGAATTGCTGTATCATGGGGCGGAGACCTTCTATCTTTTCTGGTGAGAGGGGACACTGCATAGGTCAGAACACAAAACACTGGTTGTTGCACCGCTGTCCACTAAAAAGGGAATTTTACTTCCATTTATAATAAGTGGCAGCAGAGGTGAATCTTTACTATGACGGGAGAGTTGAATAAAGGCTGGGATGCCCTCCTCCGGGCCCCGTCAGTGCGCGGGGTCTTTGGAATCTTTACTGACTGCGGGGTTGGTTCTGTCTGTCAAAGCGTCTGGAGTTCTGATAGTTATGAGTGAGTGGGGAAGTGAGTAAGCTTTCTAAGTTAAGCAAAGGTAAGCTAGCGTCATCTGTCCAGCAGTCCTTAAACCTTTTCCAAAACGCAGTAACAGACTATGAAGGTTTCTGTTTACAAGCTACAGCGACAGGCAAAAAGCACAGGCTTTAAAGACTTCCTTCATATGTGTATAGCTGCGTCCTTTGCAAGCTTTGCGCAAATAAGATATACAGCCATCGAGGGTAATAGTGGGCTTGGGACAGTGTTTTACTATTATCTAAACTCTGGGTTATTGGTGCTAGGGATAGAGCTAGTGGACGCACCCTCCAGCAGTGGAGCTGGAGGCAATCCCATTTGGTGTGAAAGGGTTACTGCTGCCAAGAGATCTGTGTCTCCGAGCGCAGGATACATTGGAATGCAAGGGGGAGGGAGAGGGTTTTAAAAGATTTACAGTTCTCTGCAGTTTCGCTTCTGTGCTAAACTGACATTTTTTCTTAAATCTCCATATAGAAAAGGTAATTACTGCCTTCCCGTAGGAATGGGTCCTGTCCTGCTTTCTCTGTCCATCCCGCTAAATTATCCACCCATGGGTTAACTAAGTAATACTCTGAGGTAGAGTTGCGGGCGACATACATCTTGCATGTCTCACCAGGGAGGGGCGGGGGATATGCAGTTTTTTACTCTGACTAGAGCCCATTGTCAGACAGTAATATAAATCAACAATACAACTTTTAAAAGAAAATTATCTAAAATATACAACACTCTACTTACTTATACATGCATCAGCTTAACCAGTTAATTAGTCATTGACAATATCACAATATTATCTGTATAGTGAGAACATGAAATCTTTTGACGGGTACGATACTTACCATTCGTACAAGATGTCAGAAAAATACAGCGTTTTAGACAGGAAGCAAGAAAAGTGTTTGAGTAAAGATATCTGGCAGACGAAAACTTACCAGCCGTCTGGACCAAATATAAGAACTTATCTCACTACAAACATACAAGAATATATATAGACGATCAAATCGAGGTATAATCTACGTTACGTATAGACCCCAGGTCTATTTTTTTAAGTATCCCAGATACTGACGTCTTTGGAGAATTGCGCTTGGACCCCGGGTCCTTTCTCAGACGTATCTTTAAGTCCCAGACATTAAAGATTCTATGGTATGAAAAAAATGAATGAAAAAAAGGGGTGAATGAAACTGATATGTGTATGTTAGAGGTGAGGACCCTTTAGTGGTCCTTCCTCTATAGAATTGAATAAAACTTAACTTTTAATGATGATCTATATAAATTTCACTGAAAGTGAACAAAGAAGAATAAACATAAAATCTAGATTGCCATTGTACCAAATAAGGTTCTAGATATGGCAGGTGAAAATTTATTTTTTTGTGGTTGTTAGTGTTATTGTTAATAATAAACAATATGTACAAGTCACAGAAAGGATCGAATTGTAGGATAAGCTTGAAAATTGATATTGGATTGCCTGAAAAGAGAAACGGCCCACAGCACCTAGTATTCCCTGGAGGTCTCCCATCCACGTACTAACCAGGCCATACCTGCTTAGCTTCCAAGATCGGACGTGTTCGGGCGCATTCAGGATAGTATGGCCGTGGGCCGATTGTATCAGGAATAACTGGTGATGTTTTGTGCTGATTGACAAAGATGGTCTGAGTATTCAGCTGGAAGGCTGTGAGATTGTGGAGGAAATGTACTTAAATGTGCAAAGTGGTAAATATTTATAATCAGATATAATGAAATTAATAACTGCTGAAAAAAACATGTATACCTGTTTAACCAAGATTGTAATGGTTAATATAGCAGTTATTGATTCACTGCAAAAATAGGTTCAATCCTATAGATAGTAATAGCTGAGAAAAAATATATCTGTATTCCTGTGTTAACCAAGATGTAATGGTTAACAAGGCAGTTATTGATTAACTGTAATTAGGTTCAATCCTAGAGATATTAACACCGCAAGCACTTAGATTATTGGTCCCAATGAGGGGGTCTAATGCGTCGTTGAGATGCCGACACAGTGTTTGTAGTTGTCACTACCTATTTAAGTTTGTCTGCTGTAAATAGCCTGTGATCAGATAAATCTACAAAAGATTGATTGAATTGATGCAGCAGAGAAAACAGTCTTTTTTGTCCATATATGACAACTTAAAAGCTTATAGTACAAGTCTTTGATCAATTAATTGAATAGATTCAATCCTGAATGAAAAAGTACGGAGCATGAAATAACGTTGCTGGACCCAGATTAAGGGTCTGAAGCGCTGTTAGAAAAATGGACACAATGTTAAAGATTATTGTTACCACTTCCAGTGATGTAGATATCCTTTGGAGTAAGGTAGCTGTAGTTAGACTGAGGATCGTGTCCGTGCCCCGTGTTCTGTGACCGTGCGGCCGCCCGTTCCGGAGAGGGAGAAGCCGCGATGACGTCACTGAATGGACGTCAGAATCCGACGTACGTTTCACCTGTGAGCCAGGCTTGTTCACGGAAGCCCTGTGCTCTCTGTCCACCTGCTCTCCATATAAATAGGATGCCCGGAGGACTTGATTGCAATTAGATGTAGTGCAGCTGAATTCATTAGAGATCGCGAATGGCATTAATTGCGAATGGCACTCCCACTTTTGCCATTTATCACCCGCTCCCACCAGTCAATTTCATCATCATTAGCCTATTGCCTCAATTTTGCTATTAATTTATATTTCATTTTATATCCCTTATCACGTTATTAATATATTTTTATATAAAAACATCTTTTTATTTCATTATATTTTATTCAATTCATTCCTATTTCATTTCTATTTATATATAATTTCTATACAATTTCATATTCTTCCAATTTTTCTCATTTCATTTATTTCATACCACATTATATTTTAACATCTTTTACAACAATATTTAACTTTGTATTCTCTCACAATCCAATGTTCAACCAATCTTTGCGATATTTTGACTTCACAGCTCAGATCCATGCATAAGAGTCTTATTACACAGTTTAAAATCATAATGTCTCCAGGATACCGGAATTATCTAATTAGTCTGCTCGGACTAATTAGTCCACTGCACCCAAGCTTCAGTATGCTAGCTAATATATTTCACACATTGATTACTTCTTCTAAAACCTCCTTTATCCCAATTAATGCCATTCGCGATCTCTAATGAATTCAGCTGCACTACATCTAATTGCAATCAAGTCCTCCGGGCATCCTATTTATATGGAGAGCAGGTGGACAGAGAGCACAGGGCTTCCGTGAACAAGCCTGGCTCACAGGTGAAACGTACGTCGGATTCTGACGTCCATTCAGTGACGTCATCGCGGCTTCTCCCTCTCCGGAACGGGCGGCCGCACGGTCACAGAACACGGGGCACGGACACGATCCTCAGTCTAACTACAGCTACCTTACTCCAAAGGATATCTACATCACTGGAAGTGGTAACAATAATCTTTAACATTGTGTCCATTTTTCTAACAGCGCTTCAGACCCTTAATCTGGGTCCAGCAACGTTATTTCATGCTCCGTACTTTTTCATTCAGGATTGAATCTATTCAATTAATTGATCAAAGACTTGTACTATAAGCTTTTAAGTTGTCATATATGGACAAAAAAGACTGTTTTCTCTGCTGCATCAATTCAATCAATCTTTTGTAGATTTATCTGATCACAGGCTATTTACAGCAGACAAACTTAAATAGGTAGTGACAACTACAAACACTGTGTCGGCATCTCAACGACGCATTAGACCCCCTCATTGGGACCAATAATCTAAGTGCTTGCGGTGTTAATATCTCTAGGATTGAACCTAATTACAGTTAATCAATAACTGCCTTGTTAACCATTACATCTTGGTTAACACAGGAATACAGATATATTTTTTCTCAGCTATTACTATCTATAGGATTGAACCTATTTTTGCAGTGAATCAATAACTGCTATATTAACCATTACAATCTTGGTTAAACAGGTATACATGTTTTTTTCAGCAGTTATTAATTTCATTATATCTGATTATAAATATTTACCACTTTGCACATTTAAGTACATTTCCTCCACAATCTCACAGCCTTCCAGCTGAATACTCAGACCATCTTTGTCAATCAGCACAAAACATCACCAGTTATTCCTGATACAATCGGCCCACGGCCATACTATCCTGAATGCGCCCGAACACGTCCGATATTGGAAGCTAAGCAGGTATGGCCTGGTTAGTACGTGGATGGGAGACCTCCAGGGAATACTAGGTGCTGTGGGCCGTTTCTCTTTTCAGGCAATCCAATATCAATTTTCAAGCTTATCCTACAATTCGATCCTTTCTGTGACTTGTACATATTGTTTATTATTAACAATAACACTAACAACCACAAAAAAATAAATTTTCACCTGCCATATCTAGAACCTTATTTGGTACAATGGCAATCTAGATTTTATGTTTATTCTTCTTTGTTCACTTTCAGTGAAATTTATATAGATCATCATTAAAAGTTAAGTTTTATTCAATTCTATAGAGGAAGGACCACTAAAGGGTCCTCACCTCTAACATACACATATCAGTTTCATTCACCCCTTTTTTTCATTCATTTTTTTCATATCTTATCCAAAGAGTGCTCCCACACAAGGGCATTTTGTCTTTTCTCTTGTTTTCTCATGTAGGCTAACTACAAAATCCATGGGAGCACCGCCAAAATTCAGTACTATTCATGATTTACAATAATAGTCAATACTTTTGGTATCTCATAGATATCTTTCTCTTTATCTACAATTTTTACTTTCTCAGCTGGTGCAGATCCACAACCTCGTTTTCACAAATTACCTTGGTACTGAGGTTTTCCTCAGCTCTTGGATCCTGCACAGCGGTCAGGCCTTAAACAGCCATTACTCTTACATAATACATATAATTAACCTTTTTTCCCTGTGCTTCTCTCTCCGTGGCTCTCATTTTATGACTTATTACAATAGCTTAGTACTTTCACTATTTTGGGTTATCTCCAATCACGTTGTACTAATATTGCAATGAGTAACTTCAGTTTGAAAACTGAACTATCAAGCAAAAGACCGACAGAAGACTTGGACACGATTTTTCCTATCCAAATAACAGATTCGGCCCCAGACAAAAATTGGGAAGATGATTTGTTTCATTTAAAGAGAGTTCTCCAACGTCGAATTAGAGTTGATTGGGATGTAACAAGTTTAGAACACTATCTCAAACAAAAGATTACCCCAAGAGGTCTACGACCCAAGCTTTTTCCTTCTTTTGAACTTTCAACTGATATTTTGAAAAGAGAGTGGGAGACTTGTCTCCTAAAATGCTCTCAGGAATTAATGAGTGTGCTGATCAAACACAATCATCTAGTCTTAGAAGAGTGCACGAAAGAAGTGGACAGATTAGGACTTAAATTGGAACAGTGGGAGAAAAATTCCACCTTCCAGACTTGCTTTGCTAAAATTAAGAAAGATTTGGAATCCTATGAAGATAGTATTATAGATCGGAAGAAAAACAAATTCTCAAGAGATAAACGAGACTTTACCTCAGGACACATCTTCAAATGGACTAATCCAACACGAAGGCGAGAACAGACAAGACAAGAATACACTCCATCTTCCTCTGAAATAGAACCATCTGATACAGAAGATCACAGCTCCTCAAACATTGATCTGAGAGAACCTTACCATCACAATAGAGATCCCAGTCTCCACTCATCCTCCTCTACCACCTCTTCTTTTTTAGAAGAAAACAGGGGCAAATCCCGAGGTCGCCCCGCAAAACAAAAACAAGGCGGGGCAGGAGGAAGAAACACAAGAGAAAGATGGGGATCTCCCCAATCTCGACGATATCCATCCAGAAGGAGGAAATAAAAGAATCCACCATTTCAAGCTTGAAAATAATCAATCTATCTACTCATAACCTAACACAAGATCAAACTGAGATTTTGGAGAAGGGTCTCTCTTTTTCACCCACCACCAACTTCAATCGTTTCAAATGGGAAACTCACCTCAGACTTTTTGGTCGCAAACTTCTTTTAAAAAAACACTTCAGCAAGAGCGACATGGGACAACCTCTCATTAGTCAATTATCAGATCTATCTCTTCAAGAACAGGAAGCGCTACTCAATCTGGAAGAACTATCTGGAGAACTAATTCCTTCAACTACAAGACCAATATGCAAAAAACGGTCCACCTTTTATCCCCAGGACAATATATGCCCTGAGGTGAAAGTTTTTCTCAATTTAGTCTCTCGTGACTTTGATACATTGTATCGACGACAGCGAACACAGAGAACTGCTGGTAATCTAACGAAAAATCAAAAAGATGCCTTAAAGGAGATTCAAGAATGGGACGATGTTCAAATTAAGATGTCAGACAAAGGGGGCAACATTGTCATATGGCCAACAACATTATATCTCAAAGAGGCGAATAGACAATTAAAAGATGCCACTTGCTATAAGACCACATTATTTAATCCAACATCCAACTTTCAAACTCTATACAACAAAATTATCAATAAACATCTACAACTTGGAACAATCACCAAAACTGAATGGGATTATCTCAATACACCACACCCTCGGACCCCAACTTTATATTTACTGCCAAAGATACACAAAAATCTGGAAAATCCGCCTGGCCGACCCATAATTTCAGGCAATGGGGGTCTATTGGAAAAAGCTAGCTGCTTCTTAGATGTCCACTTGAGACAACATGTTTTGAGCCTTCCTTCCTACATCAAAGACACGACTGATGCTCTTAAAAAAATTCAGGGCATACATCTGGAGGAAACTTACCTATTGGTAGGACTTGACGTCGAATCCTTATATACCTCCATCAAACATGATCTGGGCTTAAATGCAGTCTAATATTTTCTATCTATGGAAGAACCATGTGCTTTCCATGATTTCCTATTGGAACTACTTCACTTTGTACTAAATAATAATTACTTCCTATTTAACAACCAATTCCACATTCAAATCAGAGGGACCGCCATGGGGGCGGCATGTGCCCCCACCTACGCTAATCTTTTTTTAGGATGGTGGGAACGTGAAATAGTCTTCCATGATAATCAAGAAGAATACACCAACCACATCGTCATTTGGATACGTTTCATTGACGACATCTTCCTGATCTGGGATGGCACACAACACAAATTGGAACAATATATTTCATTTTTGAATAATAACAACATCAATCTCAAATTCACCTATACCAGCAGCAAAGACAGTATTCCCTTCCTAGACCTCAGGATATATCGGGATTCAGAGAACAACATAGCAACGGAGATCTTCAGAAAGGAAACCTCTACCAACAGTCTCCTACATTCATCCAGTGGTCATTTTCCTCCTACCATCAAGAACATCCCCAAAGGAGAATTTCTCAGACTGAAACGTAATTGTTCGGATGAATCTACTTTCAAGTCTAAGAGTCTTGAATTAACTAAGAGATTAAAAGAACGGGGTTATAGTAATCGCCTAATCAAGAAAGCAAGATCAGAAGTTGAGAGAGTGTCACGTGACTCTCTGGTATTCCAAGAAAGGAAGCCAAAGGAAGATAAGTCCACATTGAGATTTATAGGTGATTTTTGCAGCAACTGGAAAGAAGCCAGAAGAATATTACAATCCCATTGGCATATCTTGCAAATGGATGAAGATCTGGCCAAACATATTGGAGACAATGTTAGTATGAGCTGGCGCAGAGCACCTAATTTAAAAGACAAACTGGTCAGGAGTCATTTCTCACACCCATCAAAACCTAGAACGACTCTAAAGGGTAGTTACCCATGCGGTGATTGTCGTGCATGTCCACATGTCAAGAACTACACAAATATAACAGACAAATTCAACCAACTGATCAAGATTGATGATTACTTTAATTGCAAGACAATGAATGTAATCTATTGCATCATATGCCCATGTAAACTCAAATATGTAGGCATGACATCACGCATGCTCAAAGTGAGAACTCTTGAGCATATAGGGAATGTACGCAATGCTAAGTCGGACTCAGCCAGATTTAAGAAACTCACTACAGTTGCTAGACATTTTTTTCATCATCACAACAGCAAAACCGATGACCTCAGCGTTTTTTGTCTTGAACATGTCAAACTGGGACTAAGAGGAGGGGACATCAATGAAGCATTACAAAAGAAAGAATCAGAATGGATTTTCCGATTGGATACCCTCATGCCAAAGGGTCTCAACGAATATATCAATTACAGTGTCTTTCTCTAAATTAGAGGTAGCCAGGTAATCATTCATCCATGAACCTACCCTAATCATTTTCATTTTTCAGTTTTTAATAATTACATTCACTATCACTTCTTTACATATCTTTTCCCTCCTCCCCCTTTTTTCCACAAATTTCCTTTCCCAATCCTTTTCCCCCCCCCTTTTCCATTCCCTCCTCCTTCCCAGCCCATCTTCCCCCCTTTTTTTCCCCTTTTTCCCCCCCGCCCCCACCCCCTCCCTCCCAATTTTTCTTCCCCTTTCTCCCTTGCCTCCCTTCCATTCCTATTTCAGCTATTATTTCTCCACTCACCTCAATCACCCACTAATAGCCCTCCAACTCATTCATTCAGTCATCATCCTCCAAGGACATTCTTCCCTTACAATAGATTTACCTTTCATCACAGTTCAACACATTCACCTACTAATTCAATAACTCACAAAAGCAGAGTCACCACTCATCTTTCGCCATTCCAATTCCACACACTCTCACTGCCACCATTCACTTCCCTCCCCCCTGTTTCAACCCCCCCCTTTCCCCCCCCCCCTTTTTGCCCCTTTTTCAATATCCCACCCCAATCCCATATCCACCATTTGTCCCCATTTGTCCCCTTTCCCCCTCCACATTACCCTTTCCCACACCTTTTCTCTCACAGATTGGCCTACCACCATGCTTTCACACAAAATCATATAACTTCCAGACCTCACACAGGCACCATAGTCCCATAACATTTCCCAAACCGCCAACCCCTACCTCCCACACCCCCATAACCCCAAAACCCTAAATCCCCCCTCCCCCCCCCCCCTTTTCCATCCACATTCCCAATTTTCCCCTCCCCCCCTCTTCTCCCCCACTTTTGCAACCTCTTTATCACGCCTCACGCACTCCCACTTTTGCCATTTATCACCCGCTCCCACCAGTCAATTTCATCATCATTAGCCTATTGCCTCAATTTTGCTATTAATTTATATTTCATTTTATATCCCTTATCACGTTATTAATATATTTTTATATAAAAACATCTTTTTATTTCATTATATTTTATTCAATTCATTCCTATTTCATTTCTATTTATATATAATTTCTATACAATTTCATATTCTTCCAATTTTTCTCATTTCATTTATTTCATACCACATTATATTTTAACATCTTTTACAACAATATTTAACTTTGTATTCTCTCACAATCCAATGTTCAACCAATCTTTGCGATATTTTGACTTCACAGCTCAGATCCATGCATAAGAGTCTTATTACACAGTTTAAAATCATAATGTCTCCAGGATACCGGAATTATCTAATTAGTCTGCTCGGACTAATTAGTCCACTGCACCCAAGCTTCAGTATGCTAGCTAATATATTTCACACATTGATTACTTCTTCTAAAACCTCCTTTATCCCAATTAATGCCATTCGCGATCTCTAATGAATTCAGCTGCACTACATCTAATTGCAATCAAGTCCTCCGGGCATCCTATTTATATGGAGAGCAGGTGGACAGAGAGCACAGGGCTTCCGTGAACAAGCCTGGCTCACAGGTGAAACGTACGTCGGATTCTGACGTCCATTCAGTGACGTCATCGCGGCTTCTCCCTCTCCGGAACGGGCGGCCGCACGGTCACAGAACACGGGGCACGGACACGATCCTCAGTCTAACTACAGCTACCTTACTCCAAAGGATATCTACATCACTGGAAGTGGTAACAATAATCTTTAACATTGTGTCCATTTTTCTAACAGCGCTTCAGACCCTTAATCTGGGTCCAGCAACGTTATTTCATGCTCCGTACTTTTTCATTCAGGATTGAATCTATTCAATTAATTGATCAAAGACTTGTACTATAAGCTTTTAAGTTGTCATATATGGACAAAAAAGACTGTTTTCTCTGCTGCATCAATTCAATCAATCTTTTGTAGATTTATCTGATCACAGGCTATTTACAGCAGACAAACTTAAATAGGTAGTGACAACTACAAACACTGTGTCGGCATCTCAACGACGCATTAGACCCCCTCATTGGGACCAATAATCTAAGTGCTTGCGGTGTTAATATCTCTAGGATTGAACCTAATTACAGTTAATCAATAACTGCCTTGTTAACCATTACATCTTGGTTAACACAGGAATACAGATATATTTTTTCTCAGCTATTACTAACTATAGGATTGAACCTATTTTTGCAGTGAATCAATAACTGCTATATTAACCATTACAATCTTGGTTAAACAGGTATACATGTTTTTTTCAGCAGTTATTAATTTCATTATATCTGATTATAAATATTTACCACTTTGCACATTTAAGTACATTTCCTCCACAATCTCACAGCCTTCCAGCTGAATACTCAGACCATCTTTGTCAATCAGCACAAAACATCACCAGTTATTCCTGATACAATCGGCCCACGGCCATACTATCCTGAATGCGCCCGAACACGTCCGATCTTGGAAGCTAAGCAGGTATGGCCTGGTTAGTACGTGGATGGGAGACCTCCAGGGAATACTAGGTGCTGTGGGCCGTTTCTCTTTTCAGGCAATCCAATATCAATTTTCAAGCTTATCCTACAATTCGATCCTTTCTGTGACTTGTACATATTGTTTATTATTAACAATAACACTAACAACCACAAAAAAATAAATTTTCACCTGCCATATCTAGAACCTTATTTGGTACAATGGCAATCTAGATTTTATGTTTATTCTTCTTTGTTCACTTTCAGTGAAATTTATATAGATCATCATTAAAAGTTAAGTTTTATTCAATTCTATAGAGGAAGGACCACTAAAGGGTCCTCACCTCTAACATACACATATCAGTTTCATTCACCCCTTTTTTTCATTCATTTTTTTCATATCTTATCCAAAGAGTGCTCCCACACAAGGGCATTTTGTCTTTTCTCTTGTTTTCTCATGTAGGCTAACTACAAAATCCATGGGAGCACCGCCAAAATTCAGTACTATTCATGATTTACAATAATAGTCAATACTTTTGGTATCTCATAGATATCTTTCTCTTTATCTACAATTTTTACTTTCTCAGCTGGTGCAGATCCACAACCTCGTTTTCACAGATTCTATGGTATCCCTGATACCTGTTTTATGCTTTTACATAAAACTTCGTAATATTAAGTCCCGGACTTAAATATTACCTTGTCACGTGTTCCCGGAACACTGACACGGATTCAGCTTCAGTGTATGACCGCAATCCTGTATGGCAAAGACAGACAATAAATTCTCTATCTTACCATTCAGGGACGATCACTGAATCGCGGACGTAGCCCCCAGCTGAAAGGATTTGACCTTATATTCTTTAACCCTCGATGTGATGGCCTCTTAGACGTCTGGAGTGTAAACTTTTAACCACAAGGTACATGCACAACACAAGCAGTAAAAATTCACACTGTTTATTATGAAGTTAACAAAAGTATATAAGACAATGCATATGGGTGTAACTGACATGTCGTTACACTCCCATTGGCTCGTTAATAGTTACCAGGCAGAACAGAAAAGGCGGATGTCCATATATGGGTTTTCTACAAGTTTCTCAAACATTTAACAAAGTTTTTGTAACACAGTATATTTGGGTAGAAAGAACAAGTTTCATCTGGTATGGAACTGACCTTGGATGCCAGACCCACACAGGCCTGGTATCTGTATGAGAGACAAAGGCACCTAGCACAGGGCAGCACGCATCCATGCAAACACATAAGAGTTCATATAGCATGTTTTAACCCTTCACTAGGGAAATAGAAATATTCACTTTTACACTGTAACCACCACAAGGAAACTGATCATATAAAAAGTAATATGTACCAAGACAGAAGAGGTAACCCTTCACTCCCTCAGTATAATAACCACCACAGGCTGCTCATCCGTTATAATAATAATAGGACACCACAGGTTGCTCCTCCTATATAACAACAACAACAACAGGACACCACAGGCTGCTCCCTCATTATAATAACCACCACAGGCTGCTCATCCGTTATAATAATAATAATAGGACACCACAGGTTGCTCCTCCTATATAATAATAACAACAAGACACCACACGCCGCTATTCCTGTATTATTATTCTTATTATAATAATAATAATAATAATAATAATAAAGACACCACAGGCCGCTCCCCTTGTATAATAATAACAACAACAACAGGACACCACAGGCTGCTCCTCTTGTATAATAATAATACCAGGACACCACAGGCCACTATTCCTGTATAATAATAATAACAACAACAACAGGACACTACAGGCTGCTCCTGCTGTATAAAAATAATAATAACAACTGGACACCACAGGCTCCTCCTCCTGTATAATAACAACAACAACAGGACACCACAGGCTGCTCCTCTTAAATAATAATAACAACAGGACACCACAGACCGCTCCCCTGTAAAACAATAAAACAGGAAACCACAGGCCGCTCCTCCTGTATATTAATAATGACATGACACCAAAGGCTGCTCCCCCTATATAATAATAATAACAACAGGACACCACAGGACGCTCCTTTTGTAGAATAATAACAACAGGACACCACAGGCCGCTCTCCCTGTATAACAATATTAAAAGGCCACCATAGGCTGCTCCTCCTGTATAACAACAACAACAGGACAACATAGACTGCTCCCGCTGTATAATAGGACACCACAGGCTGCTCCCCCTGTATAACAATAACAACAGGGCACCACAGGCTGCTCCTCCTGTATTATAATAATAATAATAGGACACCACAGGCAACTACTCCTGTATAATAATAATAACAGGACACCACAAGCTGCTCCCCCTGTATAATAATAATAATATCAGGACACCACAGGCTGCTCCCCCTGTATAGTAATAATATCAGGACACCACAGGCTGCTCCCCCTGTATAATAATAATAACAGGACACCACAGGCTGCTCCCCCTGTCGCCATTAGCTGATGGTAGATGCTAGAACCGCGATTTAGAACCAACCATCACGTGATCTTCCTGTGTGTGGAACGGAATGCAGTGACCGGAAGTAAGGTGGACCGCTCAGGCCGGAAGTAGGGAATGATTGGCACAGGCTGCTTCCTAGCGTTTGGCCCTCCCATCCCATGCCCCGCCCTCAACTCCGCCCTATGTAATCACTATTACCATACATGTCCTCAGTACAGGAGGCCGGCGGCCATTTTCTTGTAGACAAGGCCTGCATCAGCTTCAGCAGCAACTATAGGTTCCCTGGCCGTGTAGTGACGTCAGGAGCGGCGGCCATTTTCCCCTGGTCTGAGCTCCGCCTTCCTTCTATCATTCCCACAAGGCAGCAGGAGCAGAGAGCAGCCATTGCTGTGTCTGGCAGCAGGTAATGATATTATTATTATTATTCTATAGGCTGAGCAGCTCTGGTGTCAGGTTCTGTACTACAGGGGGAGCAGCCTCTGGTGCCTTGTTATAGTGCAGCTGGAGCAGCCTCTGGTGCTGCATTATCCCTGTACAGGTGGCTGACACTCTAGTGTCCTATTACTGTAATACAGGGGGCGCAGACCCCGCCGTTACCGTAATACAGGTGGCGCAGACCCCGCCGTTACCGTAATACAAGTGTCGCAGCCCCTGCCGTTACCATAATACAGTGGTGCAGATCTCGCTGTTACCGTAATACAGGTGGCGCAGACCCCGGAGTTACCTTAATACAGGTGGCGCAGACCCCGCCGTTACCATTATAAAGTGGCACAGACTCCGCCGTTACCGTAATACAGGTGGCACAGAGCCCGCTGTTACCGTAACCAGTGGCGTAACTACTGCCCCCGCAGTCCTCGCGGTGGCTTGGGGGCGAGGGGCTGCGGGGGCGCCACTGATTACAGCAGACTGACATGCGGACGAGCGCCCGCATGTCAGTCTGCTTTCTGCTTCCCGCCGCCGCTTGTTGGAGGGACACGGACGGCACAGCGTGTGCCTCCCTGTGTCCCTCCTGCATCATCTCCGGCGGCCGCGGGTCTAATAGGGGGAAGTGCCGTCCGTGAGCTCTAATTGGCTCACGGACGGCACTTCCCCCTATTAGACCCGCGGCCGCCGGAGATGATGCAGCAGGAGGGACACAGGAGAGGCGAGCTGTGCCCTCCGTGTCCCTCCAAAAAGCGGCGGCGGCACTGGGGGGAATATCTGGCACTGGGGGGGGGGGATGTCTGGCACTGGGGCATATATGGCACTAGGGGGGATATCTGGCACTGGGGCATATATGGCACTGGGGGGGGGATATCTGGCACTGGGGGGGGGGATGTCTGGCACTGGGGCATATATGGCACTGGGGGAGAGATGTCTGGCACTAGGGGGGATATCTGGCACTGGGGCATATATGGCACTGGGGGGGGGATATCTGGCACTGGGGGGGGATGTCTGGCACTGGGGCATATATGGCACTGGGGGGGAGATGTCTGGCACTAGGGGGGATATCTGGCACTGGGGCATATATGGCACTGGGGGGGGATATCTGGCACTGGGGGGGGGATGTCTGGCACTGGGGGGGATATCTGGCACTGGGGGGGGGATGTCTGGCACTGTGGCATATATGGCACTGGGGGGGAGATGTCTGGCACTAGGGGGGATATCTGGCACTGGGGCATATATGGCACTGGGGGGGGGGTATCTGGCACTGGGGGGGGGAATCTCTGGCACTGGGGGGGATATCTGGCACTGGGGGGGGGATATCTGGCACTGGGGGGGGGATGTCTGGCACTGTGGCATATATGGCACTGGGGGGGAGATGTCTGGCATTAGGGGGGATATCTGGCACTGGGGCATATATGGCACTGGGGGGGATATCTGGCACTGGGGGGGGATGTCTGGCACTGGGGCATATATGGCACTGGGGGGGAGATGTCTGGCACTAGGGGGGATATCTGGCACTGGGGCATATATGGCACTGGGGGGGGGTATCTGGCACTGGGGGGGGATGTCTGGCACTGGGGGGGATGTCTGGCACTGTGGCATATATGGCACTGGGGGGGAGATGTCTGGCACTAGGGGGGATATCTGGCACTGGGGCATATATGGCACTGGGGGGGGATGTCTGGCACTGGGGGGGGATGTCTGGCACTGGGGGGATATCTGGCACTGGGGGGGGATGTCTGGCACTGTGGCATATATGGCACTGGGGGGGAGATGTCTGGCACTAGGGGGGATATCTGGCACTGGGGCATATATGGCACTGGGGGGGGATATCTGGCACTGGGGGGGATATCTGGCACTGGGGGGGATGTCTGGCACTGGGGCATATATGGCACTGGGGGGGATGTCTGGCACTGGGGCATATATGGCACTGGGGGGGGATGTCTGGCACTGGGGGGGGATGTCTGGCACTAGGGGGGATATCTGGCACTGGGGGAATATCTGGCACTGGGGGAATATCTGGCACTGGGGGGGGATGTCTGGCACTGTGGCATATATGGCACTGGGGGGGAGATGTCTGGCACTAGGGGGGATATCTGGCACTGGGGCATATATGGCACTGGGGGGGGATATCTGGCACTGGGGGGGATATCTGGCACTGGGGGGGATGTCTGGCACTGGGGCATATATGGCACTGGGGGGGATGTCTGGCACTGGGGCATATATGGCACTGGGGGGGGATGTCTGGCACTGGGGGGGATGTCTGGCACTAGGGGGGATATCTGGCACTGGGGGAATATCTGGCACTGGGGGAATATCTGGCACTGGGGGGGAATATATGGCACTGGCGGCATATCTGGCACGGGGGGGAATATCTGGCACTGGGGGCATATGTGGCACTGGGGGGAATATCTGGCACTGGGGGCATATGTGGCACTGGGGGGGGGGGGGTATATGTGTACCTGGCACATGGGGGGGGCTATATTTGGCACCGGGGGCATGTGAGTACCTGGCACCGTGGGGGAATTTCTGGCACTGGGGTCATATGTGGCACTGGGAGCACAGCCCTAGCAACAAGGACTACCTCCTAGCAACGAGCATGACACCCAGTGCATGAAACACCTGACAACGAGCATGACACCCAGTGCATGAAACACCTGGCAACGAGCATGAAACCCCTGACAACGAGAAGGTAATTGAAAAGTAATTAGAAGCCTTACTGTAGGACTTAATGTGTAATGGGCATTACGGTGTGTGGCATAATGTATCACGGACATTGCGGTGTGTGTCATAATGTGTCACAGGCATTACGGTGTATGGTATACTATATCACGGGCATTGTGATATGTGGTATAATGTCTCAGGGTCATTGCAGTGTGTGGCATAATGTATCACGGACATTGCGGTGTGTGTCATAATGTGTCAGGCATTACGGTGTGTGGTATACTATATCACGGGCATTGTGGTATGTGGTATAATGTCTCAGGGTCATTGCAGTGTGGCATAATACATAACGGGCATTGCGGTGTGTGGCATAGGGTATAACGGGCAGGGCATTGCGGTATGTGTCACAGGCATTACGGTGTATGGTATACTATATCACGGGCATTGTGGTATAATGTCTCAAGGTCATTGCGGTGTGTGTCATAATGTGTCACAGGCATTGTATGTGCTATAATGTATCAGGGGCATTGCAGTGTGTAGCATAATGTATAACGGGCATTGCGATTCCTGTCATAATGTGTCGGGGGCATTACGGTGTGTGGCATAATGTGTCACAGGCATTACGGTGTGTGGCATAATGTGTCACAGGCATTACGGTGTGTGGCATAATGTGTCGGGGGCATTATGGTGTGTGGCATAATGTGTCATGTGCATTATTGTGTGTGGAATAATGTCTAAGGGCCATTGCAGTATGTGGCATAATGTATACTGGGCATTACTATAAGGAGGAAAAATGTCAAATAATGTAAGGGGCATGAATCAGGATTATTTTTCTTTCCTGTGGTGGCTAACGTCTGGGCATGCAGGTTGCAAAACTGGGGTATAAGGTAGTCTTTTCCTGCAATACCACGCCCCTTTATGAGAAACCACGCCCATTCCAACAAAACCACGCCCCTTTTTTGCAGCGCGCGCCTTTGGCGCGCGCATATTTATCCCTTTCTTGCTCCCAATTATGCGGCGAGTGGGGGGGGGGGGCGCCAAAGAATTTTTTGGCTTGGGGGAGAAAAATTTCCAGTTATGCCACTGACCGTAACGCAGGTGGTGCAGATCCCACCGTTACCGTAATACAGGTGGCGCAGACCCCGCCGATACCGTAATGCAGGTGAAGCAGACCCCGCCGTTACTATGATACAGGTGGCGCAGACCCCGCCATTACCGTAATACAGGGGGAGCAGACCCCGCCGTTACTGTAATACAGGTGGTGTAGACCCCGCTGTTACCGTAATACAGGTGGCGCAGACCCCGTCGTTACTGTAATACAGGTGGTGCAGACCCCGGTGTTACCGTAATACAGGGGTAGCATCCTGTGCTATTATAGTATACAGGAGGAGCAGCCTGTGTTGTCATAATATACAGTTGTAGCATCCTGTGCTGTCATGGTATACAGGAGGAGCGGCCTGTTTTGTCATAATATACAGGGGTAGAATCTTGTGCTGTCATAGCGTACAGGTGGGGCGGCCTGTGTTGTCATAATATACAGTTGTAGCATCCTGTGGTGTCATAATATACAGGGGTATCATCCTGTGCTGTCATAGTATACAGGTGGAGCGGCCTGTGTTGTCATAATATACAGGGGTAGCATCCTGTGCTGTCATAATATACAGAGGGAGCAGCCTGTGGTGTCCTGTTATTATTATTATTATTATACAGGGTGATCAGCCTGTGGTGTGCTGTTATTATTATACAGGAGGAGCAGCCTGTGGCATCCTGTTGTTATTATTATTATTATACAGGAGGAGCAGCCTGTGGTGTCCTGTTATTATTGTTATACAAGAGGAGCAGCCTGTGGCATCCAGTTATTTTTATTATACAGGGGGAGCGACTTGTGGTGTCCAATTATTATTATTCTACAGGAGGAGCAGCCTGTGGTGTCCAGTTATTATTATTATTATTATTATTTTTATTATACAGGAGAAGTATCCTGTGGTGTCCTGTTGTTATTTTTATACAGGGGGAGCGGCCTGTAGTGTCATGTTGTTATTATACAGATGGAGCGGCTTGTGGTTTCCTGTTATTATTATACAGGAGGAGCAGCCTGTGGTGTCCTGTTATTATTATTATTATTATTATACAGGGGGAGCAGCCTGTGGTGTCCTGTTATTATTATTATTATACAGGGGGAGCAGCCTGTGGTGTACTATTATTATTGTTTCTCTAGCATCCATAAGGGATATTGGGGTAATCTAGTACGATGGGGTATAGATGGGATCCAAAGGAGCCAGTACACTTTAAATCTCTTCCACTGGGTGCACTGGCTCCTCCCCTCTATGCCCCTCCCACAGGCAGTGTAGAAAATGTGCCCTCAGGAGAGGATGCCACTCTGGGGATCCAGAGAGTTTTCTTTAGTTTCTTTTCAATCTTTGTTATTTGCTGTATACTGTATACCGGAGATGGGTAACAGTATACCTGCACCGTGGGAGTTAGGAGGGGGGGGGGTGGGGGGGCGGTCACCGGCCTTGCGAGGTGTCAGAGCCGCTTCCCCGCTGCAGGACCACCGTCCTGAGAGGTTGTTGTACAGCAGGCACTGCGCCTTAGCGGTCACAATCGCCGCACACCCCTAATAGTAGCCTGAATGTGACGAATGTGGTGATTACAAACCGCGGCCCCACTAGGGGGGTCTCACGGTTCATGGTGCTGAAAACACGCAGGGGTGTCATATGGGACCCTCCTGGGGCAGACCCACTATAGCCGCCTGTGTACACTGGCAAGCAGTAGTGGAAACAGGTATTTATATTATGTTTCTCTTACGTCCTAGAGGATGCTGGGGTCCATTTAGTACCATGGGGTATAGACAGGTCCTTTGGGAGCCATAGGCACTTTAAGAGTTTAATAGTGTGTACTGGCTCCTCCCTCTATGCCCCTCCTACCAGACTCAGTTTAGAAAATGTGCCCAGAGGAGCCGGTCACAGCTAGGGGAGCTCCTAGGAGTTTTTCTAGTTTTAGTATTTTCTAAGAGTTTGTTAGGTACAGGCAGGCTGCTGACAACAGCCTCCCTGCTTCGTGGGACTTAGGGGGGGGAGTAGGAACCAACTCTAGAAGTTAATGGTTCTCTATCTCCGCTGACAGGACACTGAGCTCCTGAGGGTGCTGATCGCAAGCCCACGAGGCGACCGCTCACTCCCGCAGCACGGCCGCCACCCCCTAACAGAGCCAGAAGAAAGAAGAGTGGTGATTATAACGCCGGTGCCCCGGGAAACGGGTCGCCGCGAGAATGGCGGCACAAGGGTGGGAGCGCAGCTCTGACAGGCTGTTCTCCGGAAGGCTCAGCGGACACACGGTGTTAGGCGCAGTGAGGGTCATCCTGGGCCAGCGCAATACCCTACACTGGTCAAAATAACTTTCAAGGTCTAATCCACTGTTTGCTACAGAAATATCTCAGACCAGTATAATCTCTAAGTGCGGGAAGACGCGCCATTACAGGGGGCGGAGCTTCTCCTCATAGCGGATCCAGCACTCACCAGCGCCATTTTCTCCCTGCAGATCATAGGAACAGAACGCTGCCCTCCACATAAATCCAGCATACCTCTGCGGTACCAGGGTGTTATAGACAGGGAAGGGGGGGGGGTGATTATAGTACTGAGTACCCTATTAAGGGTAGTTAGTCAGCGCCGGGCTTTTATCATAATAACTGCCTACAGGGGCGCTGTGTGGCTGGCTCCTTATACTCTGTGACTCTCTGAAGGTACTCTGGGGGAAACTGTGTCTGACATTTTCCTGTCTCTGTGTGTAAATATGTATATCTCACATAATCATATCTAGGGACTCTGAGTCTTGTGCTGCAGAGTATGTATCTTCTACCGGGGAGTCTATACTATCCTCAAAACTGTACTGATCAGGCTTCTGGGGCAGAACCCCCAGGGGTGGCCTCAGCAAGGTGTACTATACCGTATTTTTATACAAATATATCCCATACTGGGAAGGAGCCACAGTTTTGAGAACTCTGGGGATTCAAATCCCACAGCTGTGCCTCTCACCCCAACTCTGTACCCTAGAAAGCGTAGTCTTGCCCAAATAATGCATATGAGGGGTGTAACATATGATTGAGGCTATTAGGGATGAGGAATCTTATTAAAAATAATTTAACTGTCGAATTGTCAAATGTCGAAATGGATCCAACGTTTTCTTGTCGAAAACGTGTTGAATTGTAGAATCCAATTCGAAATTGTTTTTTCGTCAAAAGAGCCACGGTTTCGACAACACAAAGGATTCCACACCAATTGAATACACCCGTATTTCACATCCCTAAAGAGTGTCTAAATTGTCAAAGAGGGTTGTGTTACCTATCCATAAGGTACAACCTCCATAAGGGATTGGGCTGATCGCAGATTGAGACTACTCTCTAATACTGTACATACAGGTGTAACTCAGTAACTTGGTCAGGCTCCTTACTTGATGATTTAGGTTCTAGGTATGACTGTGACATTTCCTTGTTTCTGTGTCACATACAGGATTCTACAGACTTCTCGGCTGGTGGCCGTGACGGAGTTTGGCCTGCATGACGCAGGGTCTTCTGTCCTGGCGGCTTAGACATGCAGGGGACGGTGGCGACACCAATGGACTGCGGATACAGAGTAAGGTATGGCGAGTCTTTCCTTCACAGGTGAGACCTTGGTGGGGACATGCTGGATACCTAACTATCCCAGCCGACTGCGGGTAAGTCGACATGTCTTCCTTCAGTACTAACCAGAATATTGTATCCTCCACATACACTGCAATACATTAGAACCGCAAGGGTTACACATAAATCCAAGGGTTCCTCCACTTCCTTTAGAGGACATTGGGGAAAATCCAGAAAGCCTGCACCGCCAGGTTCCCAGGGACAGATTCGGGTTCCTCCATCTCAAAGCCTTCGGTTTGATGGTGGACCTCGCTGCCTGGGGATCAGGCTGGTGGGGGAAATGGTTTCACTCAAACATCCCGGTGATATCATGCCTAGGCCGCTAGAATGAGTTAGGTTGCCAAGGGGGCGGACTAGAGTTTCTAGTTTTCCCGCCTCACGGATTCTTCGGCTCGGGATTACTAGCTTCTCAGGCGAAGGGTACGATACTGCTGGTAGCTATTCAAACATTTGCGTTATCCGGTTCCACCTCATATCCTATACTGGCTCAACTAGGACTCTAAACTTCAGCAAAGCCAACTTTGACATGATGAAGGAAGCATTGAGGGACATTGAATGGGAAATTCTGTTTCAAGGAAAAAATAGGATTTTAATTCCTACCGGTAAATCCTTTTCTCTTAGTCCGTAGAGGATGCTGGGGATATTCAAAGAACCATAGAACCATGGGGTATAGACGGGATCCGCAGGAGACATCGGCACTTTAAGACTTTTAAGGGGCGTGAACTGGCTCCTCCCTCTATATCCCTCCTCCAGACCTCAGTTATAGGAACTGTGCCCAGGGTGGCTGCAGACCTCTCACCTACTAGAGGGCCGCAGGTTCGGGATTCAGAATTGGATCCTCCTAACCACGGATGCAAGTCTCAGAGGTTGGTGAGCAGTCACCCAAGGGGAAAACTTCCAAGGAAAGTGGTCAAGTCTGGAATCCATCCTCCCAATAAACATTCTGGAACTAAGGGCTGTGTACAACGGTCTTCTACAAGCGGCACATCTTCTGAAAGATCAGGCCATTCAGGTTCAGTCGGACAATGTAACGACTGTGGCCTACATAAACCAACAAGGCGGAACGAAGAGCAGAGCTGCAATGTCAGAGGTAACGAGAAAAGCACGAAGTGGTGCTGTCAGCGATCTTCATCCAGGAGAGTGGGGCCTCCACCCAGAGGTGTTCGCAGAGGTGACAAGTCTTTGAGGCATACCTCAAATAGACAAAATGGCCTCCCGCCTCAATAAGAAGCTAGGGAGGTACTGTTCCGGGTCGAGAGACCCACAAGCAGTGGCAGTGGACGCCCTGGTAACTCCGTGGGTGTTCCAGTCAGTGTATATGTTCCCTCCACTTCCACTCAACCGAAGGATTCTCAAACTAATCAAAAGAACAAGAGTTCAGGCGATCCTCATTGCTCTGGACTGGCCAAGAAGGGCTTGGTACGTGGATCTTCTGGAGTTACTGCTGGAAGATCCAAGGCCTCTTCCTCTTTGAGAGGACCTTCTGCAACAGGGGCGGTTCGCTTATCAAGACTTACCGCGGCTACGTTTGACGGCATAGAAATTGAACGCCAGATCTTAGCTCGGAAGGGCATTCCGAACAAGGTTATTCCTACCCTGAAACAGGCTAGGAAAAGAGTAACGTCTAAACATTACCATCGAATTTGCAAAAAGTACATGTCTTGGTGTGAATCCAAGTAGTTTCCTACGGTGGAGTTTCAACTAGGGCGTTTTCTCCTATTTCTGCAAGCAGGTGTGGATGTGGGCCTGCGTTTGGGCTACATTAAAGTCCAGATTTCGGCTTTGTCCATTTTCTTCCAGAAACAATTGGCTGTCCTCCCTGAAGTTCAGACTTTCTTAAAAGGGGCCTCCTACGGCACCTTGGGATCTTAATGTGGTGTTGCAGTTCCTCCAGTCGGATTGGTTCGAACCTTTACAGGAGGTTGAAGTCAAATTTCTCACTTGGAAGGCAGTCACACTTTTGGCATTGGCATCTGCTAGATGTGTGTCGGAATTGGGGGCATTGTCCTACAAGAGCCCCTACTTGATTTTTCAGGAAGATAGAGCTGAGCTCAGGATGCGTCAGCAACTTCTGCCGAAGGTTGTGTCGGCTTTTCATATCAACCAACCTATTGTGGTGCCAGTGGCTACTGACTCCTCAATTACTTCAAAATCCTTGGATGTTGTGAGGGCTTTGAAGATTTATGTGAAGAGAACTTCTCGTCACAGAAAGTCGGACGCTCTGTTTGTCCTGTATGATCCCAACAAGATTGAGTGTCCTGCTTCTAAGCAGAGGATTTCTCGCTGGATCAGGTTTACTATCCAGTATGCTTATTCTATGGCAGGCTTACAGTGTCCAAAATCTGTTAAGTCCCACTCTACTCGTAAAGTGGGTTCTTCCTGGGCGGCTGCCCGGGGTGTCTCGGCTTAACAACTTTGCAGAGCAGCTACTTGTTCTGGGTCGAACACGTTTACTAAGTTCTACAGTTTCGATACTTTGGCCTCTGGGGAACTAAAGTTTGGTCAAGCGGTTCTGGAGGAACCTCAGCCCTCTCCCTCCCGTACTGGGAGCTTTGGTACATCCCCATGGTACTAATGTGGACCCCAGCATCTTCTAGGACGTAAGAGAAAATAGGATTTTAATTACCTACCGGTAAATCCTTTTCTCGTAGTCTGTAGAGGATCCTGTGCTTCGTATTGGTTCACTATTGTTGGTTCAGCCGTTGCTGACTTGTTTTAAGCTGGTTAGCTTGGTTTTTCTGTTGTTATGTGTGAGCTGGTGTGAATCTCACCACTGCCACCACTATATATATTTCCTTCTCTCAAAGTATGTCCGTCTCCTCGGGCACAGTTTCTAGACTGGGTCTGGTAGGAGGGGCCTAGAGGAAGGAGCCAGCCCACACCAATCTTAAAGTGTCCATGGCTCCCAAGGGACCCGTCTATACCCCATGGTACTAATGTGGACCCCAGCATCCTCTACGGACTAAGAGAAAAGGATTTACCGGTAGGTAATTAAAATCCCATTATTACTATTATTAATTTTATTATATGTAGTTGTGGGGATTGAAAATATTGCTCAAATTCTAGGATATATTAAAGCAGAGACCAAAATATCCATGGCATGTGTAACAGATGATAATTGGAGCAGAATGAAGCAAATGTATATCACACTCCTGGGAGTGTCACTGTGACGTCACTTATATCTATAATAATAATACAGGAACATGACTGGGAAGGTGAGGGGATCTGGGTGTGTCACAGTGGCATCACGTATATCTATAGTCATAGTCCAGGGACATAACTGGGGAGGTGAGGGGATCTGGGAGTGTCACAGTGACATCACATATCTATAGTCATAGTACAGGGACATGACTGGGGAGGTGAGGGGATCTGGGAGTATTTTCAGTGATATTGATGTCTCCCCCATTTCGCAGGATTACACAGTAGTAAGGAAGACATCCAGTGAGTGTGAGACACCCAGCAGCCGTCCCTGTGTGTCAGTAGGACTGAGAAGGACACAGACCCCCGTTACGGTGCCTCCATCTCACTCACTGATGAGAGACACAGTGACAAGAAGATCCTGGAACTCACCAACAAGATCATTCAGCTGCTGACTGGAGAGGTAACTGCTGGGAATGGGGCATTATACAGTAACACCGGGGGATGTGTCTGGGTGATGACTGGAGAGGTTACTGCTGGGAATGGGGCATTATACAATAACACCGGGGGACGTGTCCAGGTAATGACTGGAGAGGTGACTTCTGGGAATTGAGAATTATTTAGTAACACCAGGGGATGTGTCTGGGTGATGACTGGAGAGGTGACTGCTGGGAATGGGGCATTATACAGTAACACCAGGGGATGTGTCCGGGTGATGACTGGAGAGGTGACTGCCGGGAATGGGACATTATACAGTAACACCAGGGGACGTGTCCGAGTGATGACTGGAGAGGTGACTGCTGGGAATGGGACATTATACAGTAACACCGGGGTATGTGTCTGGGTGATGATTGGAGAGGTGACTGCTGGGAATGGGAAACTATACAGTAACACCAGGTGACGTGTGTGGGTGATGACTGGAGAGTTGACTGTTGGGAATGGGACATTTTACAGTAACACCAAGGGACGTGTCTGGGTGATGACCGGAGAGGTGACTGCTGGAATGGGGCATTATACAGTAACATCGGGGATGTGTCTGGGTGATGACTAGAGAGGTGACTGCTGGGAATGGGACATTATACAGTAACACCGGGGGACGTGTCTGGGTGATGACTGGAGAGGTGACTGCTGGGAATGGGACATTATACAGTAACACCAGGGGATGTGTCTGGGTGATGACTGGAGAGGTGACTGCTGGGAATGGGGCATTATACAGTAACACCAGGGGATGTGTCTGAGTGATGACTGTATCACTGTGTGTGTCAGGTTCCTATAAGGTGTCAGAATGTCACTGTCTATGTCTCCATGCAGGAGGGGGAGTATATAGAGGAACACAGGGGTCTGTACAACGACGTGATGATGGAGAATCACCCGCCCACATCACTGGGTAAGAGTAGACTGTCATGTAATGTACAGTGGAGAGCAGGTATGGGGGCCCCTATATACACACATCACCTGATAATCACATATATACACTGTACTCAGTCACTGTGTGTCTCCTACAGATGGGCCCAGTAACAGAGATACCCCAGAGAGATGTCCCCGTCCTCTGTATTCCCAGGACTGTACAGAGGAGAATCACAGGACCCCACAGGAGGATCAGGTAGGTGGGATTTAGGGTCTCCCCAATATACCAAAGTGACTGTCACTATATGATATGTAGAGAAGCTGTGTGTCTTATACACTGATATTATACTGTTTCACCTCAGTCTAATCTGACTGTATGCAAATGTCATTATAGTGTTTCTTGTTTTTTTTTTTAAGGTACAACGTCTGTCTGATATTAAAACAGAATATATAGAGGGAGAAGAAGAGACGTATGTGACTGATATAAAGGCAGAAAATATAGAGGGAGAAGAAGAGACGTATGTGACTGATATAAAGGCAGACGATACAGAGGGAAAAGAAGGGACGTATGTGACTGATATAAAGGCAGAAGATATAGAGGGAGAAGAAGAGACGTATGTGACTGATATAAAGGCAGAAGATATAGAGGGAGAAGAAGAGACGTATGTGACTGATATAAAGGCAGAAGATATAGATGGAGAAGAAGAGACGTATGTGACTGATATAAAGGCAGAAAATATAGAGGGAGAAGAAGAGACGTATGTGACTGATATAAAGGCAGACGATACAGAGGGAAAAGAAGGGACGTATGTGACTGATATAAAGGCAGAAGATATAGAGGGAGAAGAAGAGACATATATGACTGATATAAAGGCAGAAGATATAGATGGAGAAGAAGAGACGTATGTGACTGATATAAAGGCAGAAGATATAGAGGGAGAAGAAGAGACGTATGTGACTGATATAAAGGCAGAAGATATGGAGGGAGAAGAAGAGACGTATGTGACTGATATAAAGGTAGAAGATATAGAGGGAGAAGAAGAGACGTATGTGACTGATATGAAGGCAGAAGATATAGATGGAGAAGAAGAGACGTATGTGAGGGGTGATCAGCAGTGTAAGGAGGAGGAGATCCCTACAGATATCAGCACAGGTGAGTAATAAACACTTATTACAGAAGTCACATATTCTCATTGCTCAGTCACTACAGCAATCTCTTATCCTACACCCTCCTCCGCCATCAGCCCTGTTCTCAGTTGGGTGTTTATAACACAAGGCTATCCATGACAAATATCACATGTAGAGAGTTATTACACACAACACTATAATGTTATTAAAAGTAACAAGCAGAAATGTATTATTAGTGATTATATATAAATGTGTATATATGTATGTATGTATGTATGTATATATTATAATTAGTATTGTTTTTTGTGGAGTGCCTAATTTATATGCATTTTGTTAGATGATGCAGGTATGAAATATTTCCTGCTATACAGTAGACCTGAGCTCACCAAATACAATTCGTATAAGATTCAGAAATAAAATTAAATTTGAATCTAGAACTTCAAGTAAAACAGATTAAAAGCTTATCACAAGTACATATCTGTATAATCATAAGACAAGCGTTTTGCACTTGTTGTCACCCTTGCATGGGCGGACTTGTTCTTATCCACTCCAATTCACGCAATACAAATTGCGTACACCAACGCGCTTTGTCAATAGTGACTTCTTCAGGGGTGTTTTCTGTTAAAGGCTTTATCCTCAAATATCAATTGTGCAGACTTGAAATAATTGTGTAACTTTCAGACGGTAATTGTGGATTGTTCATGATGAACACATTCCTAATTACTTGTGAATAATAGTTCCTGCTCTGTGCAGTTCTGAGGTTATGACTTTAGGGAATGTAATGGCCAGATCCAATATTGCTCAATCTAAGGTCTCCCAGTAGTCTTACTACATACATAAATGTGTCTTGCACTCACTATTTTAACTAACAATAATAAACAGTGGAGTTTTAGTTCATGTATTGCTCAGGCATTTAAGCCTGCAGCCCCCGACAAGGGACCCCACTATACTGCAGGTGCTACTCTATTGCTCAAAATAATTACCATAAAAACAGCTGTCGCATTAGTGTTAAACTTTAGGTATGCTCTCAGCGGCGGAACAGTGGCTAAAAGGCTTGGATTGGTTTTCAGATCATCAGCTGACGTGCCACCACATCTCACGTGGCCCTCCAATTCACCAGATCTGGGACTGCTTGGCTGGGTCCGGCATTGTACTGTTGGTGCAGTTCCTGGTGCGTTTGGAACGATTGGTGGTTGCTAGACGCCCTAAATGCCTGTGGTCCCGATTTGTCATGATCTACTTTCGGCCACTATTCCGCCGCTGAGATTCTTGGTGTCCAGGCTTCTTCCACTGTAGATGGATACTACTCACTGTCTACAAGGGATCACCAACAAACAAAAGCCGGTCTCGGCCAAAACCAATGGCTCCCTTTTGCCAGTTGCATCACGTGCACGACCCATGGTTCCATCTGAAAAAGAAACAATGTCTCAACAAATTTGCATTGTATCAATACCTCAGACATTCACAATGATCATCCAGTAGTTTTAGTGTCACCATCTACACGCATGTGCACGTCCCGTGTCATTAATATACCCGGTGGAACCGTCCATGTCGCCATCCGTCACACGCTCCAGCGCATCAAAGTGACGTCATCTGACACACGCTACGTCCGGGGACACGGAGAGAACCTCGTCCACGTGACCTATAGTAACCAATGGGGACAAAAGTATCAAGTAACCTGCCAACAAAACAGAGTAACAACACCGATCAAATTCTATCTTCTTAGATATATATATCTTTCTCCGGCAGGATCCACAGGTTATCCACAGGATAACATTGGGATATGATGACGTGACAGCGGATTTGCAACAAATGGTCAAAGCTTTCAGCCTCCCAGTATGCAACGGGCCTGTCCATATATCTCTGCCTCCTGGCTCAGGCAAATCAGTTTTTCTCCGGCTGGTTCCACAGGTTATCCACAGGATAACATTGGGATATGCCGGAGGGACAGCGGAAATAGCACCAAACAGTCACAAGCTTTCTGGCCTCCCAGGATGCATCAGGGCTCTTGTATATAATCCCGCCCACTGACTCAGTCAAATCAGTTTTTTGTTTGTTGCGGCAGGAGCCGGACCATGGTCACAGGGCTGCTGTTAGGGCAGCCCTAAGCTTTTATTATTTTATTTTTATAGTCTGTTTTGAGTGATCTTTCTGAACAGCGTCTTAAACGCATACTAGAAAGAGTCGCTCCAACAACTCCCCACCGGGTCGCAACAATGCTTACCTTCGCGGTACAGTGCTGTCTCGGCGGGCGTCTGTGACGGATGTTCTATCAGGTCCAGCAAATGTTACCAGGCTGTGGCCGGACCATGGGGAGAAGGTAAGGCATCGGTTTCCTTTTACTAGGGGTTTCCGGACACAGCCGCACTGTATTGGAGGAGACTACAAACAGTGGTTGATGCGCCGCCACTCTTAAGTGCAACAGCGCTACGCTTTAGGGACCATAGGCGCCAGGACTAGGTTGAGGCCGCGATCCCTAGAGTTTATGTCAACAAGGGGAGTCAGGCGCTCTCCTGGTCGCCCCTCCCCCCAGTTCATGACCAGTTTCCGTGCGTCTCCCGTCCATGAACTGATGGCCTCACTTCCGTCTCAGACGCTACAACGAGGGTACTCGGTCGCAGCTTGGGCCGCTGCGATGGTGTACACTAGAGTTTCCGCCTAGACCGGGTCGCAGACAGGAGCGTCTGCATACACTTATCGTTCACTGAGCGTCTGTGTCCGTTATTGAGCGTCTGTGTCTCTCATCAGTTACCGGAGCGGTAGTGTACACTAGTAGCGTCTGAATCCATTCAGCGTCTTTCGAGCGTATTGATAGATCATGGAAGTGGGGTGAGTCTCCCTGTATCCCACTCTACTGAGTAAGGGTTATACAGTACTAAAATTCCTTCTACTTTTTAGTATGAATTGTTAATTTTGGTACATATTGCATATGAGGCCTGTACACTACTGTTGTTTTCTACTAAAATGTCTGAAAAACTTGTTATGATAGCTGTTAAAACATAAATACAGTAATTGTACTCCTACTTACTTGTAAAGTAATTGTTTGTGGTTGATTATATTCTCATATGACAATGTTTAATATTTAACATGTGACTGACTGCTAGTATGATTGCTGACTTTTATATGTTGTCAGTTTTATTCTGAACCTCAATTCAGGTGCACAGTTGTGGTCAAATTGATTTCACTTCTATATATTTATATATATATCTATATGTGTGTGTGTGTGTGTGTGTGTGTGTGTGTGTGTGTGTGTGTGTGTGTGTGTGATTCTCAGTCACAAATTGTGTAGTTGGTAAACACGGAAAAATTGACTATGTCTGTGAGCAGCAAAAGTTATGAGGATACCTTATCAGGCACTCCTACATCCTTAACATGTTTATCTTGTAAAACGGGGATTTTAGAAGGAATGGAACAGGTTATTACTTATGATGGGTTATGTACAAACTGTTATTCATATCGGCAAAGTAAAAAGCAGACTCCAGTTCAACAACCAGTAGAACCACCATGGAGTATGTTCGCGCAGACCTTGTCTGCAATATTGGAGAGATTAACTCCTGCAGTTCCACCCCAGGGAATAGGTTACACTATTAACCCATACATGCAGCTCCCTCCTTATGGTTTGGTTCCAGTAGCTTCTACAATAGCCAGGCTGTTAGGACCAGGGTAGATACATCCATGTTGCAGACTACACAAGATGATACAACAGATGAGGATACAGTGTATTCTAATACCCCATATGATGATTAGTCGGAGGGTTTTAGCTCAGAGGATATAGCTGAGCTTATTGATGCAATGAAGGCTATTCTCTCTTTGGAGGAATCAGCCAAGACAGTGTCAAAATCTAAAGCACCTGTGTGTAAATGAACAAAGACAGTTAGGACTGAATTTCCAGTATCAGAAGATCTGACGGAAATGATGAAAGGACCTTGGGCTACGCCTGGTAAAAAATATAAGATTCCGAAAAAATGGGATTCTTATTATCCTTTTCCAGCTGCGGATTGTTCAAAAAGAGAAGTTCCTCCTAAAGTAGATGCACATGTAGTGCGACTTGTGCGTAAATCTGTTTTACCATTGCCGTCTACTTCACTGACTGATGTTACAGATAGAAGAATAGATGGTTTATTGAAAAATATTCTTTTCTCTCTCTCGGGGGCTGTAGTAAGGCCAGCTATGGCTTCAGCCTGGATGACGAGAGCGATGGTAGAATGGGCGGAGAAACTAGAAAAAGGCCTCTTCCCTTCCACAGGGGAGGCGGAATCTCTTATAGTCCGTATAAAACAAGCTGCGCAATATTTGGAAGAAGCAGCAATTGATATGGGTACAATTGCTTCTAAAGCATCAGCCTTGACAGTAGCTGCTCGCAGAGCAGTTTGGCTACGTAATTGGAAAGCGGATGCAGAATCCAAGAAGGTTCTGGAAGCTCTGCCTTTTGCTGGTGATATTCTGTTTGGAAACAATTGACAGATATTCTAGAATCGGAAGCTGAATCCAAGAAGGTCAGATTTCCGGCTAGTTATAACCCTAAGACTAGGGGTTCGAAATTTCGGCCATTTCGATGGCAAGGCAGAGCAAAAGGGAAAGAGGAACCTAAGCAGCCCCAGTTCAATAAGTCAACTAGGGGTAGGAATCAATGGGCCAATAGACGGCCGGCTACCAAGCCAGAACAGAAGCCATCAGTCTGAGGGTACGGGCCTCCGCCTGGAGGATTCCAGGGTTGGGGGCCAAGTCCTTCAATTTGCACATATATGACAGCAGTGGACGACAGATGCTTGGGTGCAGAAGTGGTATCTCTCGGTTATGGTTTCCCCTTCAAGAGGTAGCCTCCTCAAAGATTTTTTTGCACCGCTCCATCTCGAATAGAGTCGAAGGCAGTGCCCTGCAGGAAGCGGTTCAGAAACTGCTTCAGTCTGGTGTAATTATCCCAGTACCCCCGACACAATGGGGACAGTGGTTTTACTCCACAATCTATTTTTGATGCAGAAGCCAAATGGGTCATTCCGACCCATTCTCAATCTCAAAATGTTAAACAAATACATTTGGTTTCCAAGGTTCCACATGGAGACATTACGCTCCATAGTTTTGGCCATGGAACCAGGAGATTACATGGTATCTCTGGATATACAGGATGCTTACCTACATGTCCAAAACAATACAAGAAATAGCAGCGCTCATATGTAATTAACTTCAAATTCAATAGAAGGATTGAGTAAAAGTTACATTTAATGAAATAAGAAATTAAAAACTGAATAAAACCATATATATGGTAATAATTAGTATTAGCTGGTAAAAATGAGGTCACATTAATTAATGTCAATAACAATGTATCACGTTCCTATAAACAGAGTCCTGGATAGCAGAGAATAGAGACAGACTGACGGCGCAGTCTCACCCTTAAATGTAACCAACCAACCGCTAGAGGTAAAGTCCCATGTGAAGATCTCTTACATCAGATCGAGAACCAGCCAGGTTCTGAAAGTCCTCAATAGGTGCGGTGTCCTCCTTAAGTGTGAAGGTTTGGTGGTGGTCCAAGAGGGTTTGAATGTCCCATTTGTTTTTCACTGCAGAATGCAAAGTTCCAGTATTGGTCCGGATACAGTTCGGCAATTGACGAGTGAAAATAGTGACCCCAAAAGTGATCTCTTGACGCGTTTCGCTGCAAGCACTGCAGCTTTATCAAAGGACCTTTGATAAAGCTGCAGTGCTTGCAGCGAAACGCGTCAGGAGATCACTTTTGGGGTCACTATTTGCACTCGTCAATTGCCGAACTGTATCCGGACCAATACTGGAACTTTGCATTCTGCAGTGAAAAACAAATGGGACATTCAAACCCTCTTGGACCACCACCAAACCTTCACACTTAAGGAGGACACCGCACCTATTGAGGACTTTCAGAACCTGGCTGGTTCTCGATCTGATGTAAGAGATCTTCACATGGGACTTTACCTCTAGCGGTTGGTTGGTTACATTTAAGGGTGAGACTGCGCCGTCAGTCTGTCTCTATTCTCTGCTATCCAGGACTCTGTTTATAGGAACGTGATACATTGTTATTGACATTAATTAATGTGACCTCATTTTTACCAGCTAATACTAATTATTACCATATATATGGTTTTATTCAGTTTTTAATTTCTTATTTCATTAAATGTAACTTTTACTCAATCCTTCTATTGAATTTGAAGTTAATTACATATGAGCGCTGCTATTTCTTGTATTGTTTTGGTTGTGTATGGTTTGGGTGTGACTACCCCAAACGTTATTAGCAGCAGCATTAGAGACACAAGACCCAATAGCGCCCGATTTTCTGGTTTTGATAATCTGTTTTTGTGCTTACCTACATGTGCCTATAGCACAGTCTCATCAGTGTTACCTCCGGTTTGCCATCCTCCAGCAACATTTTCAGTTCCAGGCTTTGCCCTTCGGGCTAGCAACAGCCCCCAGGGTGTTAACCAAAATTATGGTGGTTATGGCAGCTTATCTCCTCAAGCAGGGGATAAGAATATTTCCATACCTTGACAATCTTTTAATCCTGGCACAATCTCAGGAATTACTTTTGAGCCATCTTCAACAGACAATAGTTTGTCTACAAAGACACGGGTGGCTCATAAACTGCGAAAAGTCGTCTGAGTCCGTCACAACGGATGGTTCATTTGGGGGCCATATTGGATTCAGGTCTACAGAGAATTTTGTTACCATGGAAAAAGATATCGAAGGTGCAAGTAATGACTCAGGAGTTGTTGCACAGTCAGACTATATCAGTCCATGCAGCAATGTGACTGATGAGTCTGATGGTGTCTACCTTCGACATGGTGGAATATGCACAATTCCACTCCAGACCTCTACAGCATCTCATTCTGACCCGATGGAACGGAAGACATCAGACAATAAAAAGACAGATGATTAATCTTCCAGTAGACGTAAGAAGGTCTATAGCTTGGTGGCTACAGACAGACCATCTAAGCAAGGGGAGACCTTTTTTGGGTAACGGATTGGCAAATCCTGACAACAGATGCCAGTCTTCAGGGCTGGGGAGCGGTGTTCGAAAGCCTCTGGTTCCAGGGAAAATGGACCATAAGGGAAAGTCGCCTGCCAATAAATCTGTTGGAAATAAGGGCCATATACATTGCTCTAGTTCAGGCAAAGGACAGTCTGCAAGGAAGACCAGTCCAGATCCGTTCAGACAATGCTACAGCGGTAGCGTACCTCAATCATCAGGGAGGAACTCACAGCAAAAGATTGATGGAGGAAGTAACTCACATACTAAGGTGGGCAGAACTCCATCTTCCAGCATTGTCAGCAGTGTTTGTTCCAGGAGTGCTGAACTGGGAAGCGGATTTTCTCAGTCGACAACCATTCAGGAAACTGAATGGGCATTACACCCAGAAGTATTTCAGACCATAGTAAACAGCTGGGGGTTGCCAGAGATAGATCTCATGGCATCCCATCTGAACAACAAAGTTCCGATATACGGATCAAAAACAAAGGATCCCGGAGCAATCCTTGTAGACGCACTGTCAGTGAATTGGGAGTTTTGTCTAGCATATCTGTTTCCTCCAGTCTCCCTGTTACCCAGGGTAGTGAGGAAAATAAAGCAAGCAAAGGGAGCCATAATTGTAATAGCTTGGCCCAGAAGGCATTGGTACACAGATCTGCTAAGGATGTCCGTGGAAGCTCCAATACTGCTCCCTCAACGTCCAGATCTACTAATGCAGGGTCCTTGTTATCACAGTCATCTGGATTGTCTGTCTTTGACGGCATGGCTGTTGAGACCTCTATCTTAGAAGCAAGAGGATTTTCAAAACAAGTAATTCAAACTATGCTTAGAGCAAGAAAACCTTTTTCAGCTCGTATTTATCATCGAATATGGCAAGCCTATACTCATTGATGTAGCGAAAGAAGTTTGGATCCAAGATCTTTTAAAGTATCCAGGATTTTGGATGGCTTCCTTGAGAGTTCAGGTATCAGCATTAACTTTATGGTTTCAGAAAAAGATTGCTGACTTACAGGATGTGCGTACTTTCTTTCAGGGAGTGATACACATTCAACCACCTTTTGTTCCTCCTGCAGTTCCCTGGGATTTGAATCTGGTTCTTAAAATCCTTCAGGGACCTCCGTTTGAACCTCTTAAGAGAGCAGATCTTAAATGGTTGACGGCTAAAGTTCTCTTTCTACTGACAATGGCGTCAGCTAGAAGAGTGTCAGATTTAGGAGCACTATTGTGTAGGTCTCCTTTTCTGATCTTTTTTCCAGATAAAGCAGTTCTCAGAACTAGATCTGGTTATCTTCCGAAGGTGGTCTCAAAATTGAACCTTAGCGAAGAGATTGTAGTCCCGGCTTTTCAGGTATCGAGACTTTCTGCGGGAGAAGCGTCGCTGGACGTGGTCCATGCGTTAAGAATCTACGTGGATCGTACTAGTGCCATCAGAAAGACAGATTCTCTCTTCATTTTCTACGGATTTCACAGAAGAGGATGGCCTGCTAGTAAACAGACGCTGGCAAGATGGCTCCGAATGGTAATTTGAGAAGCTTATTCTCGTGCTGATCTCCCTGTTCCGGCCAATGTCTCTGCACACTACACATAAGGTAGGTCCTTCTTGGGCGGCACAACATGGTGCTTCAGCAGAACAGATTTGTAAGGCAACCACATGGTCTTCCATAAACACTTTCATTAGACATTACGCCTTGGATACTTTTGCCTCTCATGACGCTAAATTCGGACGAAAGGTTCTCCTGTCTAATCAGGAGCGTACCCACCTCTAAAAATGGCTTTGGGAATCCCAATGTTATCCTGTGCATAACCTGTGGACCCAGCCGGAGAAGTAGACATTATGGTAAGAACTTACCGTTGATAACGTGATTTCTCCTATGTCCACAGGAATCCCACCCTGACGCACCTGATTTGAGGATCTTTACAATCACTAAACCTCTTCCCTCTTGTATGGAAGGGTGTGCATGTGTGTTCTTATCGCCTGAACAGGGTTCTACATGATGTTCCTGCCTAAATTGCTGTGGAAACAACTTATTTGACTGAGTCAGTGGGCGGGATTATATGCAAGAGCCCCAATGCATCCTGGGAGGCCAGAAAGCTTGTGACTGTTTGGTGCCATTTCCGCTGTCACTTCGGCATATCCCAATGTTATCCTGTGGATACCTGTGGACATAGGAGAAATCACTTTATCAACGGTAAGTTCTTAGCATAACGTCTATTTTGTTTGGTGCGGCAGGAGCCATTAGTTTTCTTATTTTATTTTTATAGTATTACTAATTTTTTTGAGTGATCTTTCTAAAAAAGCATCTTATACGCACCATAGAGTCGCTCCAACAACTGCCCCCGGATCGCGACAACGCTTACTTACGTGTACAAGTGAGGCAGGCACGGGTTCTGGTAAACCTTCATGGGCTACTTTGCACAGACATTATCCAATGTAGCTATTCCCTATTAACCCATACATGCAACATTCATTCTGAGGTTTATACACCTAGGGAATTGTCAGCCTCTCAAAACAGCAGGCTGAAAGGCTGGTGGTAAGTAAATCACATAGACATGATACAACATCTTCACAGTCTACACATGTTTTAGATGAGGATTCGTTGGAGGATGAGGACTCATTGCACTTCGGAAGGTCTGGACATACCTGACATACCTTAGCTAATTAGTTCTATGTAAGCCATTCCATCTTTAGAAAAGGCAGCGGAGCCTGTGTTAAAAACTATAAAAACTAAGGCAACTGTGTTTAAACATCCCAAAACAGCTGATGGAAATTTTGGGTTACGCCCAGTAAGAAGTTAGAATTCCAAGAAATGGAATTCCAATTATCCTCGTCCAGTTGGGGACTGTTTAAAAAAAAAAAAAAAATAGGTGGCTTCCAAAGTAGATTTGCAGGTCTTAGATTGGTCCGAAAATCTACATTACTTTTGTTTTCAACATCAATAAAAGATATCACGAGGGGGGGGTCTGACTGGAAAAGCAGCAGAAAGCAGGATAAAGGAGCACCTGCTTATATAGGTCCTTTCTGCCTTTTACAGCTGTCATACGGGTTCTTCCAGGCCCTTTCTTGCCCCTCTGTGTGTTTTGACACCCCGGTGTGTAGGTTACGGCGCCGGGGAGCCATTCATTTGGCTTTTGCAGGTTGCGGCCTACACCCGGATCCGAAGCTGCGGACTGAAGTTGTGCAGTGATCCCACCACAGACTGGACCTCAGTGAGGTAGCACTGCTACTCACCATGGGCTGTGCGCCCTGTCCACTCTTGTGCCTAACCATGCTGTTGGGGTCGTGGGGAGAGGCTGACTGGGGATCAGCGGTGACTGCGGCGGGAGACACAGAGCGGAGCTGCTTTCTCGGCATCCGATGCGGCGCATACTACGGGGATTGGTGGTCTCAGCAGGGACGCGTCAGGTTAGTCAGCTCACCCGCCTGCATCCTCCCTTCTCCTACTGTCCGGACGTTGAAGCCCTGAGTCGTGGCAGCGGGGAATACACGGAGCGATTGTCTGTCATCACTCCAGCAGTGTTCCAGCATCTCCCCCTCTCCTCCTAACACATGGTGCTACGGGGGAATCTGGTGAAGCTGTGTTTTATAGAGGACATACACGTGGGGTTCCTGTGCAGCCAGATACGCTACCCTGTGCCACTGCATCCTAGTACCCTCTCCTCTCCTGCCTTATTCAGTATTCAAGATGACCACTTCTGGCAGGGAAGCCCAGATCAGAAAAAACTGGGCGGATGAACCAGGTCAGTACCTGGTTCATCCGCCCAGTTTTTTCTGATCTGGGCTTCCCTGCCAGAAGTGGTCATCTTGAAAACTGGCAATTTAGCCACATGAAACCAGCCGCTTCTCTGGGAGCTACAGACACTGCCAGCCCATGATCAGTGCCCTTCACTACAGCCTCAGTGATTTCCGGCAGGGACTTCTGCCGCTGCGGCAATACCTGGGCAGTAAGTGGTCGCCTGAACTGCTTTTATTATTATTATTGCCTGGCCTCCACTCCTGCTCTGTCGGCTTCCTCTGGTGGCAGACTGTGCTGACTACATCCTCCATACTGTTTGACTGCTGCTTGTTTTTTTTTTCCTCCTGCTCCCCTCAATCCTGGTAAGATCCAATTAGCGCTCTTGGGGCTTCAGTATAGCTACGGCGTAACAGTCCATGTGTCCAGGACAGTAGCAGGCTCCAGTTGCTGGCTCCTATAAATTACTTTACCGCTCAAGGATGGCATCTTCTTGCTATTACCCATAAACAACTGACCTCACAATGTTTCTGTAACCGATGGCCACTGGGGGTCTATGCTCACTGATGTCTCCCTATTTCCACAGTTCAATACTTCTGCTATATCACTACTGGCCTCCTGACCTTGTTCTCTAATCTCCGTAATGTTATGCAGAAGAATGGGCAGAACTGGAAGATCATCTCATAAGAAAGCTAAACCTCGTCCTCAACAGGAAACCTCTCAAACTGACTTGAGACCTTTTTCTTCTTCCTAATTAACTAACATTGAGCCCCAGTCCTGATCATTCAGAATCTTCTCCCATCACGTCTTCTCCAAGTCCTTCCATGATGGCTTAAACCCATTGTTTAAACTCGTTGTTTAAACCCATGGCAAGCCAGGTGAGCTCTCTTCTTCTCTCGGTTCTCCTTCAAACTCTTTAACCGTCCAGGAACCTTAAATCGAAAAGCAGATGCACTTTCTCATTCTTTTCAAACGGCTGATTCACTCAACTCCTCTGAAAAACAATTTATTCTGAATCCGGCTTCATTTGCTTCAACTCGTAACGTTCCTCTACCTCCTCTGGGGAGAACTTTTTGTAGCACCAAAATTTTGCAGGAAATAGCTTACGTGGCTCATTCTTTATCTTGCATGGGTCATGCCAGTGGTCTTAAGACTCTCAAGTTCATTCAGCGATTCTACTGGTGGCCTCATCTTAAAATGGATGTCTTTGAATTTGTAGCAGCCTGTTCCAAGTGTGTTCAACATAAAAGTCCACAAACATCTCCCTTGGGTCTTCTTCATACACTTCCATCACCTCAAAAGCCTTGGACTCACATCTCTATGGATTTCATAACCGATTTGCCAGTCTCCAGAGGGCACAACACCATTTGGGTCATTGTGGAATGATTTTCGAAGGTGGCTCACTTCATACCCCTCACCGTTCTTCTCTCTGTTCCTCAGCTATCCATATTGTTTTTCTCATAGATTTTTCATTTGCATGGCCTTCCACAGGAAATAGTTTCTGATCAGGGTCCTCAATTCATCGCCAAGTTCTGGAAAGCTCTCAGCTCTGTCCTAGGAATCAAGTTGAACTTCTCTTCAGCCTACCATCCCCAGACTGACGGACAGACTGAAAGAGTCGACCAAGATCTGGAAACTTTCTTACGGATGTTTATCTACCCTGCTCAGGAAGACTGGAAGTATTACCTCCCATTTGCTGAGTTTACATACAGTAACCTATATCATTCTTCTACAAATTCCACTCCTTTCTTCATTAACTATAGTTTTCATCCACGAGTTCCTTCCTTCTAATCTCTCCCACCTCTTGAGGTTCCTGCTGCTGAATCCGCTCTTCGAAAGTTCACTAAGATTTGGAGACAAATTCATAAGGCGCTACTTTAAGACTTCCCAGAAATAAAAGACCTACGCTGATTGGAGACATAGGGCTGTTCCTAGTCTCAAAGTGGGAGATCGTGTTTGGATATCCACCAGAAACCTCAGACTCAAAGTTCCTACCAAAAAGTTTTCTCCAAGATTCATCGGTCCATTTCTATCAAAAGAGTGTTGAATCCTGTTTCTTACAAGGTGACACTGCCTCAATATTTGAAAATTCCCAATGCCTTTCACATTTCTCTGCTAAAGCCTTTTGTACTAAATTATTTTCGGGCAGCTTTCCCTTAACCTCTCAAGGTTTAAGCTGCTCAAAAGGAAGAAATTTGAGGTTCATAAGTTTCTTGACTTCCGCAAGAGGTATGGTCGTCTCCAGTATCTCATAGACTGGAGAGGATATGGTCCGAAGGAAAGATCTTGGGTGGCTGCAGAGGATGTTCATGCTCTTAGAGTTGTGCCTTTCATGCCAAGAATCCCACTAAGCAGCGTGGGTGTTCGGAGACCACCCTAAAAAGGGGGGTACTGTCAGCATCCAGAGTCTTACCTCCGGCTCTGGTCCCTGTGGCCTTCCTCTTAGCTGGCTGGTGTCGCTGCAATGGATAGGAACTACAGCAGCAAGGTCCTCCGGTGCGGCTGCCGGGTGTCTGGAGGCCGGGGTCCGGGTCCTGGGGAGCGGAGCATGGCAGCCGGAGGTGTCTGTTTCCAAGTGTCCTGTTGCTGGAGTGCAGCGTCTGGGAGGCTGAGGCCAGAGGTAGTGGCTTTGTGCTAGTTCCACATGTGTCCTCTGTGCAGGGAGCCACCATGTTGGAGACCAATCCAAGTCAATAGGTATCCCAGTTCACTTCCTGACAATCCAGTACAGGCTTCCCTTATAAAAAGGGGTTAATGCTTAGCTATGTTGCCAGTACTTCAAGTTACTTGCTGCTGTAAGGTGCCCTGCGCTCTGCACTCCCAGGTTAACCCCTGGTATCCTGGTTCTGTTGTGTCCGCCTGGTGGTCAGTTCTGTTATTGCAGTCCTTTGCTCCACCTGCTCTTGTGGTTTAACCACTGGGCCCTCTATCTGGTAGAGGGTATCCATTTGCTGATGGTGCTCACAGCGATCCTCTCTTCAGCATTGTTTACAAATCACAAGTCATCTCTTCATTCAGTATTATTCAGCATCATTTACAAATCACAAGTCACTTCTTCATTCAGTATTCTTCAGTATCGTTTACAAGTCATGAACCTTTCGTCTTTCAGAATTCACTCAGACTTTCTCCTAGTCGTTGTGTATAATTGAGGTCTCATTAAAACTGAATTCCTCTTTCTTCAGTGTATCGTTCACGGTCATTGTCCTCATTGCCTACCCCTCTACATCTTCGGGCCTAAGTGTTCAATCCATGAGTAAGAACTACATTCAGCCACCTCGTTTCCTTCCTTTGCTGATAGCTGCCCCCTTAGTCAGTTATCAGTCGTCAGATCCCCAACTCAAGCCAAGCGTGACATGGAAGAAGAGGAATTCCTGGTTTCTCTGGATATTAAGGATGCGTATCATCACATCCCAATATGGCTGCCTCTTCAGGCTTACCTCATGTTTGCACTGCAGCACAGTCACTACCAGGTCCAGGCCTTGCCTTTTGGTCTATCAACAGCACTGAGGTTGTTATCATGGGTGATGACAAAGATGTAGCTACAACTCCAAAAGCAGGAAGTGAACATTGTTCCATACTTGGACGATCTCCTCATAATGGCTATATTCAGAGCACAATTGTTGGAAAAGATCAGCCTTCAAACACGACTACTCACGGTTCACGGGTGGATTCTCAATCTGCAGAAATTCCACCTAGAACCTATGCAGAGGCTTCAGTTCCTGGTAATGATATTGGACACGGTATCTCAGAAGGTGTTCCTTCCTATGGACAAGGCAAAGATAATTCAGACGATGGTATGTTCCATTTTGAAGCTGAACAAAATCTCGGTACATCTTTGCATAAGCTTACCGGGAAAGATGATGGCCTCCTATGACGCAATTCGGTACGGAAGATTCCATGCATGACCATTCCAGCTGGATCTGCTGGACAAATGGTCTGGGTCACATCTGCACATGCGCCAGATGATATGCCATTCACCAAACGCCAGTATTTCCCTCTTATGGTGGTTGCTGATCTCCCTCCTGGAGGGTCGACACTTCAGAATTCAGTATTGGATTCTGTTGATAACGGATGCAAGCCTCCATGGTTGGGGTGCAGTGACCCAAAGCATATGGAAGAAATGTGTCTCTTGGTGTGAGGGTCAACAGTATTCTGCTGTAGATTTTCATCTGGGACATTTCTTGCACTTCCTGCAGGCTGTTGTGGATGTGGGCCTATGTTTAGGCTCCATAAAAGTTCAAATCTCAGCCTTGTCTTTTTCTTCCAGGGAACAATTGGCTGTTCTCCCAGTGGTCCAGATGTTCTTGACAGGTGTCCTTTATATTCGACCACCCTTTGTTCCTCCCACAGCGCCATGCGTTCTTAATTTGGTTCTGGCCTTTCTCCAATCGGTTTGATTGAACATTTACACAAGGTGGACATGGAGTATTTGACAGGCTATCATGTTGTTGGCCTTGAAATTAGGGGCCTTATCCTGTAAGAGTCCTTCTCTGGTGTTTCATGAGGATAGAGCGGTGCTTAAAATTCGCTAGACATTCTTGCCTAAGGTGGTGTTAGCATTTCATATCAATTGGCCGATGGTGGTTCTGGTTGTCACTGGCACATCTGTTACACCAATGTCCATGGACGTGGTTCGGGCTTTGGAGATTTATGTCAAGAGGCCAGCTCGTCTCAGAAAATCAGACTCATTTTTTGTTCTCTATGATGCTTCAAAGATTGATTGTCCTGCGTCGAAGTAGTCTATTGTGTGTTGGATCAGGCTTACGATCCAACAGGCTCACTCTTCGGCGGCTTTGCCGCTGCCGAGGTCTGTTCAGGCCCACTCCACACGGTCAGTGGGTTCTTCCTAGGTGGCTGTCCAGGGTGTCTCGGCTTTGCAATTATGCTGGGCAGCTACTTGGTTGGGTTCGAACACGCTGTTAAGTTTTAAAGGTTCAACACCTTGGCTACTGAGGACCTTCAGTTTGGTCAATCAGTTCTGATGGGGTCTCAGCACTCTTCCACCCGGTTTGGAGTTTTGGAACTTCCCCATGGTACTAAGACCATCCCAGTATCCCCTTGGACATTAGAGAAAATAGGATTTTTATACCTACCGGTAAATCCTTTTCTTCTAGTCCATAGGGGATACTGGGCCTCTATGCTTTGATATTTTCTAGCACAAGTTGTTCTTGTGTGTTGTAGTTTGGGTCTGCTTTTGCTGTCCCTATTTTCAAGTTGTGTTTAGTGTAGCTATCCTCTTGTTATGTTGTGTGCTGGTTCGTTCTCTCACAACTTTCTTGTCTCTTTTCCGCCTTTCAAAGTATGTCTGTCTCCTCGGGCACAGTTTTCCTAGACTGAGTCTACAGGAGGAGCATAGAGGGGAGGAGCCAGCACACTCTGAAGAAGTTTTAAAGTGCCAGTGTCACAACTGAGGGCTTGAGCTGACAGGAGGAAGCCTCAGTTGTAGGGGCTGAGGTGAAGCTAAACTTCGGAGGTTTAATCAGACCCCTGGACATACGAGTAAGATGTAGAAAGGTTGCCCGAAGGTGTGACCACGACAACCAGGATTAAAAGTCAATAAAAGTTTATTAACAGAACTCCATGTATTCACAGCAGTGATAAATTAATGAAGATATACAGCAGATAAAACAGTTCCTGGATAACTATGGGTTTGGTAATGGCCACAGGGTACTGGTAGCAGTAGGTACAGTTCTTAATGTCCCAGAGATGGAATGTCCTTACCAGACCCGATGAGCAATTAGTCAGACTTCAGCGGAGCTATGGATTGGAGGTCAGGATCATGTGACTGAAACTAAGATGGGTGCGCCCATACCGGCCAGTGGAGGGAAACCTTGTTTGTAACACCACATGGAGATTCCTCTGTAATGGCGGCGGTGAACACAGAGAACGCCGACTTGCGTCTCAAACCTCCAGCATGGATGGCCGCGGCCGCAGTAGGTGAAGAGTGCCACATACCCTGTAGTGCGTTGAGAATAGGAGACGATGCCCGAGGCCCCGCCGGCAGGTGACGCCATGCCAGTTGCCCGGGCATTGGAAGGACAATATCCATGGATCAGCAGGATGAGACATGACATATAAATGCTAGCAACATAGCTGGAAACCGGGCCTAGGACACTGAGCCAGCCTTAGCAGACACCTGAAAGGTAAATAATGGCGTCCAGATACCCGGATCGTGACAGCCAGGCTCCAATGGACCCCATCTATACCCCATGGTACTAAGACCATCCCAATATCCCCTACGGACTAAAAGAAAAGGCTATACCGATAGGTATTAAAATCCTATTTTTTCAGAATAGCAGGGCCATCCTCGGTTGAAGGTATCACTGCGATGGCGCAGTTTCGCATTACAATAACCTTAGTAGGAAATACCAATTTGTATTGTACATTTCCTTGGGTGGAATAGATGCCTTTTGGCCAGCGTCACAGGAGAAATATCTGCAGATTATCCAGTCACTCAGCTGTGGATGAGGAAGGCAAAGCAGCCTGTAAAATGTGTTCTTTAATATGAAAAAAGTGGACCCTGAGCAGAGTGTCCCTCGGTGCTTGGATTGGGGCCTGTTTGGACTTTGGGAGTCTATGGATCCTATCAATAAGAAGGTCAGCGGCAGAAGCCTTCGGTGAAAGTTTCTGAAAAGAGAACCGTGGCATAATCATAAAGCTCAGCATTTGTAGCAGAATCCGGATCGCCCATTATTCTGATATTATTTCTCCAAGACCTGTCTTCTAAATCAATGACTTTATCACGAATAGAGGCCATGGGGTAAATTTACTAAGATGGGAGTTCTATTTAAGATGGAATGTTGCCCATAGCAACCAATCAGCTTTTACTTCTCATTAATCTAGCACCTTCTAGAAGATAATACCTGAAACCCTGATTGGTTGCTATGGGCAATATCCCATCTTAAATAGAACTCCCATCTTAGTAAATTTAGCCCCATGTCTTCCTGAAGCGTGTAATGTGCTGAAATCAGATCTTTGTGAGACGCAACAATCTCTTTCATCTTAGTCTGTACGAGTGCCCATTTCCCTGATACTAGACCTCAAAAACTTGAATATTAGAGTTAAGTTCTGAGATTATTTCAGTCCTTAAATGCAGATAACATAATGTATAGAGCACAGGTTCTCAAACTCGGTCCTCAGCACCCCACACGGTGAATGTTTTGCAGATCTCCTCACAGAATCACAAGTGAAATAATTAGCTCCACCTGCGAACCTTTAAAAATGTGTCAGTGAGTAATTAATACACCTGTGCACCTGCTGGGTTACCTGCAAAACATGCACTGTGTGGGGTCCTGAGGACCGAGTTTGAGAACCACTGGTATAGAGCGTAGAGTAACAGGACCATCTAGGATGTCTTAAGATGTCTTCAGCCATTACAGCTGGGCTGTGCATCTGACAAGTAGAAGCAGATGATGTTGTAGTGGTCTCAGAAGGACCACCTGAATTCGAAGTACCAAAGAGATGGACAGGTGGGGCCGATTTGGTACCTTTTAACCTTTTTTGGAGGCATGATAAGCCGGCTACAAAGAGACTGACCTCTCAGAGATAGGAAAATACAAATGATCTATAAATAAAAGGAGCAGTAGTACACTGTCAGGAGGTTACATCAAGATGACTCCGTTCAAAATGATATTCTTAGTCGGGGTGACGGGGGTATTCGAGCCAAAATTTCAAGTAAACATGATGTAATGCAACTCAAATAACACAGTAATGACCGAGAAATTCCACTAGAGGTCAGCGTGATACAGACGTGAAGTGCTCAGCACAGAGAGACACAAATGGCAAAATATATTCAGTGGATAAATCCACAAAATAATATACTGTGAGGTTGTGATCAGAGTGTAATGCGCTGTACTCAGACGATACTTGTTACTGGGCTCTGCGTGTAGACTGAGAGGAAGTAGATTATAGTGGTACCATATAAATAGAAGGTAGTTTCACCTCCAGGCAAATGCTTCAGTTTAGTGTAGTGACCCCGGTCCAGCCGCCAGGACACTTATTTATATTAAACCTTATTGAAGGCAGAAGACAGAGCATGTGATGGCCGGGCACCAGGATCCAAAATGGCAGCCACCTTACTTCCCAATTTCACCACTTGGCTCCGGTGACTGAGGGCAGCCCGTTCTGTCCCCAGCAGTATTGGGAGCTGCGCACCCGTGTTATCTGGAGAGCAAGTACTCCCGCCTGAGCCAAAAGCGCCTTCAAGTCAGGTGTCTGGAGCATGCTGTTAGGGTCTCCTGCCCTGTGCTGCCACTTCGTCATGGCAACCGGGAGACAAGTGCTAGCGGAGTAACCTGAGCGCAGCTGATACTCCGGTTCGGGTCTTTTGCTGTGCAGTGGTTATAGGCTCTATGCATGGCAGGGGATCCGGTGCTGGTTTTTGTGCTCACAGTCTGTGAGGTCTGAGTGGGGCGTGGACAGCACCTGCTTTATAAACCCTCTTCTCAGGGTAAGCAGATGCTGCTGAATCTTTGTTGGTTAGTTAGTTCCTGAAAGTTAGCCAGTACTGTGTAACTTTGTATTTGCTTGTTGCTTACTGCAAATAGGCCTGGGGATTTTGTACTACACTCTGCCAATCCAGACCTAGCAGTAAGACTGGAGTCAGTCGTTTAGCTTGCTGGGGTTCTGTTACTACTCTGTGAACTTAGCAAGTTTGCGGCTGTATTCTCAGACTTGCCTGCCTAAATCCATTCTCACTGTGCAAGGAGTTCAGGTGTCAGTTTAGTGGCAGTAAGCTGAACCTGTGCACTGCAAGTGAGAATTAGGATTGTGGAGACTCTCCTTGTGTCTATCATTCCATCTCTGACCAAGGAGTTTACTGCCACACCCGTTGGTAACCCTTTAGGGTTTTGCTGTTGCCCTTAGCAACATCATTTTGGGTTCTCTACGTATTGAAACACAACATCTTGCTTTTCCCATCTGAGCATTACTAATACTAGGGAGACACCCAGTTCCTTAGCCTCTGGGCTTCTCTGTTCACTTTGTGTGTATTTTGTTACCCTATCACCTTCTGTGTACTTAATGTCATATTCCCCAGTCTGTCTGTGAGTTCATTTGTTTTGCATACCTATCCGTTCAGACACCAGTACATTTCTGCAGGCACTGGTGTGCATAACAGTTCAAACACCAGTACATTCCTGCAGGCACTGGAGTGCATAACAGTTCTGACACCAGTACATTCCTGCAGGCACTGGTGTGCATAACATATTCAGCAGCCTAATACTCCTGTTGAAATATTGTGGGAATATGGAGCATACCCCTCAAAATACGTTGCAACAGGTGGTCGATCAGGTGCAGGTCCTGACTCGACAATTTAATGATTTGTCCATTAAAATGCACACCTCCCAGGCCGCTGGCGGAGCTCCCGCAGCAGCAGCACCTTCAGGGGTTAAGGAGCCGAAAGTAAATCTCCCGGATCGTTTTTCTGGAGATCGCTCGCAGTTCTTTTGTTTCAAGGAGAGCTGCAAGCTATACTTCCGGCTTAGGCCTCAGTCTTCTGGGTCAGAGATTCAGCGGGTGGGCATAGTGATCTCCTTGCTACAAGGAGACCCACAGGTCTGGGCATATGGGTTGCAGCCTGACTGTCCGTCGCTTAAAAGTGTTGATGCTTTTTTTACGGCACTGGGCATGTTGTATGATGACAATAAATTCAATATGGAACCGCACTAGTCTTAAACAATTTAAACTAAATATAGAGATAACATAAACATAGAGAAACCAATGTCTGTGCAGTTAGCAAAAAGTTTTAAACTGCTATTGATTGGCGGTGCTCCCAGGAATTTTGTAGATTGGACTACAATTAAAAAGAAGAGAAAAAGACAAAAAACCCTTGTTTGGGAGCACTCGTTTGTAATGATTTGTATAAATGAAATGAATGGTATGTGTGATAAAACTTAACCTTTAATTGTTTCTTAAATAAAAAGAGATTAATGTGGAATGATTATGAGACTCGTGTCTGATGTTTGCAAAGAAACTTGTTTGACCTTTTTAGCAAATGAGGTACAAGTTATTGAGAAAAGGTGAAAATATCAGAGCCAATGTGTTTGGTAAATATCCTTATGTTCTGATGAAGTAAATATATCCAGAACAATCACTGTGCATGCCTTGAAAAGAAGGTATCAATAGAAACATAGTATGGTAGCAAGACTGAATTTTTTAAAGATAGATGGGAGGATGGAATTATAGAGAAAGGGGCCCACTGCACCTGGTATTCTCAGGAGGTTTCCCATCCTGATACTGACCAGGCCATACCTGCTTAGCTTCCGAGATCGGACAAGATCGGGCGCATTCAGGGTAGTATGGCCGTGGGCCTATTGTGAGAGATGTGGGCGAAGAAAATTGAAAGGGAAAAAGTTCACTCCTAATGTCCGTACTGTGCATAAGACAACCATGTGTAGTCCGGGAGTGTTTTTCCAAAAGCAGGAAATAGGGAATAGAAAGCGTTGGAGAATTAAAAAAGGGCCCACCGCACCTGGTATTCTCAGGAGGTTCTCCTTCCTAGTACTGACCAGGCCATGCCTGCTTAGCTTCCGAGATTGGACAAGATCGGGCGTATTCAGGGTAGTATGGCCGTGGGCCAGTATGGAGAAAATATATGGAAGAGAAGAGTACACCGCTTAATGTACTTAACACTCAACCAGGGCCACTGATGGTCTCAAATGGTAACTCCGGACAAGGTGTGTCAAGATGGTTCTGAGTGTCTGGAATAGGTAAAAATGTGGGGTGGTAGGTAAAGTATGGTAGATAGTGAAGCTGATGTGAATTATTCTATGATTAGAGCCAGAAATGCTAATAAGGAGCTCAATGCTATTTCACAACTGGTACTCTTCACCTAATATTCAGAGTGGGAGCAGTTGATACCAAGTGTCAATTATTCATTAATGAATACCAGGGAAAGCAAAAATTATAAAATAAATGCTACCATAGATACATATATATATGCTGAAATCATGAATTGCTACCTTAAATACATACATAGGTTGAAATAGCAACAGATAAAAATATGTATATGTTTACCATGAATACACTTGTGTGTATAAATTACGGTTAAATATCTGTAGCTAATGGAACAACCTTGAGGGCATGGGCGGGTATTTAGAACATAATTGTACAGATTGTTATATGCAAATAGAACATTGTTCAGAAATCACTGTTCAAAGCAGAGAGTGTAGTGATAGATTTAGTATCTATTGTCACTACTATTGTATTTCTGGACAAAATAGCAGTAAGCAGATGGTATTAAGTAGTGGACTTAAATGGCATTGAGCATTAATGATCCCTGCTGCATATTTAAACCCTGGCGATCTAGTGTCAATTAAGCCAGTATACAGTAGGTATTTAAGCAGCGGACTTAAACGTCAAATATTGATTCCTGCTGTGCATTTAAACCATGGTGATCTAGTGTCAGTTTACCGCAGCCGCAAGGTGTGCGGCGAGTGTTGTCCAGGTCCCCTCTGTTAGCGATCCCGCTGCAGTGATGACCGCGGCCGCCCGCTTCCGGAATGGGCGTGGCCGCGATGACGTCGCTGCGGACGTTCTCTCCTCGACGTACGTTTCACCTCTTAGGGCTTGGTCACGAGAGCCTCTCACTCTCGCTCTCTTGTGGCCAGTACTTAAGGGTTAGAATGACCAATGAGTTTGTAACTTAGAATTGACTGACTGCTTGTTGGACCTATCAGGTCCCGAGTGGGATACCCTGTGGAATCCATTTTGGAAAAGGGAAAAGGGGAAGGGAAAGGGAACGGGATGAGGAATAAACTAAAGTAATGAGAGTGTGAATGAAAGACTGTGTGAATTCTGGAATGAAAAATTGAATATTGAAAGAATTGAAAAAGGGGATGAAGTGAATTTGAATACATGTAGTAATGATGGTATTGGAAATGATGATGATGTTGAGAATATAATGAAAGTAAAAGGGTGAATAAATGAAGTTGAAAATTGATGGAGAAATGACTATGAATTGATTTGAGTGCTGTGTATGATTGAGAGGGTGAAAAAATGGATTAAGATGGGATTGAAAATTAAATGGAGAGAAATGAATAGGAGTGAGTGAGGGAGTGCTACTCAGACGTGAAAGAGAATTAAGAGAATTGGAAATGGGCTGGTGGTGAAAAGGGTTGTGGCTTGAGTGTGAACATGTGAGTGTATAAATGTGTGAAGAATGTGGGTGCGGAGGGGGGAGGAAAGGGGGGGGGAGGGGTGTGACAAGGGGAAGGAGTGAAGGATGACATGAGGAAAATGGGTGAGAGGATGGGAATATCAGTGTAGGATATGGACTGCAAGGAGAGTGTTATGTGTGAAGGAGTTTGGGTGAAAGTGACAGGGTCATGGGGAGAATGTGGCAGGTGAAATGAAATGTTAGGATTAGATGGGTTGTGTGAATGCTGAGATGGAAAAGAAGGAGAAAGGAAAGGTGAAGAGAGGAACAAGATATGAAAACGGGGGGAGAAGAGAAAGAATGGGGGAGGGGGTTTGGGAAAGGGGGGATGGAAAAGAGGCGAGGGGAGAAAAGAGGGGGGGGTGTTGGATAAGTGATTAAGAAAGCAGAGGGGAATGTTGGAAAAAAGAAAAAGAGGGCAGAGGGAGAAAAAGAAAAGAGAAAAGAAAAAGGAGGATGAAGGGGAAGAAAAGAATGTAGGGAAGAAGAGAGGGGAGAGGAGAGAGAGAGGACAGAAAAAGAAAGGTGAAGACTTGAAGTGATAGTGAGGAGGAGGAGGAGGATGGACAGGAGTGGGATAGGAGGGAAGCAGAATGGATAGGTATTGGAATTATGTGGGTAAAAAGATGCTGTAATTGATGTATTCATTTAGACCTTTGGGAATCAGAGTGTCCAGCTTGAAGATCCATTCGGATTCCTTTTTCTGGAGTGCCATATTGTAATCTCCACCTCTTAGTCCCATTTTTACATGTTCCAAACCTGAGAAATGAAGATCTTCTGTTCGACTGTCGTGGAAACGTAAGAAATGTCTGGCAACTGTGGTGAGCTTCTTGAATTGGGCTAGGTCTGATTTAGCGTTTCTCACCGTACTGATGTGTTCAAGTGCCCTGACTTTGAACATACGAGATGTCATGCCCACATATCTTAAATTACAGGTACAAGAGATGCAGTAGATCACATTCTCTGTCCTGCAGTTGAAGAAATCATGCACTGTAATCTGTTGGTTGAATCTATCCATGATCGTTGTAAGGTTAGAGATATGTGGGCATAATTTGCATTTACAGCAAGGGTAACTGCCTTTGAGAGGTCTCGGTTTTGAGTGCTGTGAGAAATAACTTCGTACCAATTTATCTTTTAAATTTGGTGCCCTCCTCCAACTCATATTGATATTCTGACCAATATGGTCCGAGATGTCCTCATCCATTTTCAAGACGTGCCAATGAGTTTGCAAGATTTTTCTTGCATCTTTCCAATTCTTACAGAAGTCACCGATAAAACGTAGGGTGTTCTTGTCTTCCTTAGTTTTTGTAGTAGGGAAGACCAGAGATTCCCGTTCTATTTTTTGCACTTCGGATTTGGCCCTTTTGATAAGTCTGTTGCTGTATCCTCTTTCTTTCAATCTTACAGCCAAATCAATGCTTTTGGTTTGAAAGGTGGAATTTTCAGTACAATTCCTTTTTAATCTAAGGAATTCTCCTTTGGGGATGTTTTTAATGGTTGATGGAAGATGGCTACTAGTTGAATGAAGTAAGCTGTTAGTTGAAGTCTCCTTCCTGAAGATTTCAGTGGCTACTGTGTTGGTCTCATCTCAGTATATCCTGAGATCAAGGAATGGAATAGAAGATTTGCTGCTGGTGTATGTGAATTTCATATTGATCTGATTAGTTTTCAGAGAGAGGATGTATTGATCCAGTTTGTCTTTCAATATTCAATTTTTCATTCCAGAATTCACACAGTCTTTCATTCACACTCTCATTACTTTAGTTTATTCCTCATCCCGTTCCCTTTTCCCTTTTCCAAAATGGATTCCACAGGGTATCCCACTCGGGACCTGATAGGTCCAACAAGCAGTCAGTCAATTCTAAGTTACAAACTCATTGGTCATTCTAACCCTTAAGTACTGGCCACAAGAGAGCGAGAGTGAGAGGCTCTCGTGACCAAGCCCTAACAGGTGAAACGTACGTCGAGGAGAGAACGTCCGCAGCGACGTCATCGCGGCCGCGCCCATTCTGGAAGCGGGCGGCCGCGGTCATCACTGCAGCGGGATCGCTAACAGAGGGGACCTGGACAACACTCGCCGCACACCTTGCGGCTGCGGTAAACTGACACTAGATCACCATGGTTTAAATGCACAGCAGGAATCAATATTTGACGTTTAAGTCCGCTGCTTAAATACCTACTGTATACTGGCTTAATTGACACTAGATCGCCAGGGTTTAAATATGCAGCAGGGATCATTAATGCTCAATGCCATTTAAGTCCACTACTTAATACCATCTGCTTACTGCTATTTTGTCCAGAAATACAATAGTAGTGACAATAGATACTAAATCTATCACTACACTCTCTGCTTTGAACAGTGATTTCTGAACAATGTTCTATTTGCATATAACAATCTGTACAATTATGTTCTAAATACCCGCCCATGCCCTCAAGGTTGTTCCATTAGCTACAGATATTTAACCGTAATTTATACACACAAGTGTATTCATGGTAAACATATACATATTTTTATCTGTTGCTATTTCAACCTATGTATGTATTTAAGGTAGCAATTCATGATTTCAGCATATATATATGTATCTATGGTAGCATTTATTTTATAATTTTTGCTTTCCCTGGTATTCATTAATGAATAATTGACACTTGGTATCAACTGCTCCCACTCTGAATATTAGGTGAAGAGTACCAGTTGTGAAATAGCATTGAGCTCCTTATTAGCATTTCTGGCTCTAATCATAGAATAATTCACATCTGCTTCACTATCTACCATACTTTACCTACCACCCCACATTTTTACCTATTCCAGACACTCAGAACCATCTTGACACACCTTGTCCGGAGTTACCATTTGAGACCATCAGTGGCCCTGGTTGAGTGTTAAGTACATTAAGCGGTGTACTCTTCTCTTCCATATATTTTCTCCATACTGGCCCACGGCCATACTACCCTGAATACGCCCGATCTTGTCCAATCTCGGAAGCTAAGCAGGCATGGCCTGGTCAGTACTAGGAAGGAGAACCTCCTGAGAATACCAGGTGCGGTGGGCCCTTTTTTAATTCTCCAACGCTTTCTATTCCCTATTTCCTGCTTTTGGAAAAACACTCCCGGACTACACATGGTTGTCTTATGCACAGTACGGACATTAGGAGTGAACTTTTTCCCTTTCAATTTTCTTCCCCCACATCTCTCACAATAGGCCCACGGCCATACTACCCTGAATGCGCCCGATCTTGTCCGATCTCGGAAGCTAAGCAGGTATGGCCTGGTCAGTATCAGGATGGGAAACCTCCTGAGAATACCAGGTGCAGTGTGCCCCTTTCTCTATAATTCCATCCTCCCATCTATCTTTAAAAAATTCAGTCTTGCTACCATACTATGGGGTAAATTTACTAAGCTCCCGATTTTGACCGAGATGCCGTTTTTTCATCAAAGTGTCATCTCGGTAATTTACTAAGCAATAATCACGGCAGTGATGAGGGCATTCGTAATATTTTGAAGTCCTAGGAAAAAATCACGAATGAATACACCATCGGTCAAAACGCGGCTGTTTAAGTATGAATCTCGGTCATTTACTAAGAAGTGCAAAGCAAAAAAAAAAAAAAACACTGCTGTGAAAAATTACAACTCGTAAAAAAGTGCTAAAAAAAACCAGACCTTTATTTTTTATTCGTGATAAGATAGGCATGCACGGATCCATGAGATCCGTGCATGTATATCAGTGGGAAGGGGTGGGAAAGTGCTTATTTTTTTAAAAAAAATTGCGTGGGGTCCCCCCTCCTAAGCATAACCAGCCTCGGGCTCTTTGAGCCGATCCTGGTTGCAGAAATATGGGGAAAAAATTGACAGGGGTTCCCCCATATTTAAGCAACCAGCATCGGGCTCTGCGCCTGGTCCTGGTTCCAAAAATACGGGGGGCAAAAAGAGTAGGGGTCCCCCGTATTTTTAAAACCAGCACCAGGCTCCACTAGCTGGACAGATAATGCCACAGCCGGGGGTCACTTTTATATAGTGCCCTGCGGCCGTGGCATCAAAAATCCAACTAGTCACCCCTGGCCGGGGTACCCTGGGGGAGTGGGGACCCCTTCAATCAAGGGGTCCCCCCCCCAGCCACCCAAGGGCCAGGGGTGAAGCCCGAGGCTGTCCCCCCCCCATCCAATGGGCTGCGGATGGGGGGGCTGATAGCCTTTGTTGTCTAAGAAAAGATATTGTTTTTAGTAGCAGTACTACAAGTCCCAGCAAGCCTCCCCCGCATGCTGGTACTTGGAGAACCACAAGTACCAGCATGCGGCGGAAAAACGGGCCCGCTGGTACCTGTAGTACTACTACTAAAAAAATACCCAAAAAAACACAAGACACACACACCGTGAAAGTATAATTTTATTACATACATACACACATACATACATACTTACCTTATGTTCCCACGCAGGTCGGTCCTCTTCTCCAGTAGAATCCAAGGGGTACCTGTTGAAGAAATTATACTCACGAGATCCAGGGGCCCAGGGTCCTCGGAGAAATCCTTTGTAATCCACGTACTTGAAAAAAAAAAAAACGCTTACCCGAGCCACGCACTAAAAGGGGACCCATGTTTTCACATGGATCCCCTTTTCCCGACTGCCAGAAAACCCACTCTGACTTCTGTCTAAGTGGGTTTCCTCAGCCAATCAGGGAGCCCCTGTCATTTTTCCCCCCATATTTTTGCAACCAGGATCGGCTCAAAGAGCCCGAGGCTGGTTATGCTTAGGAGGGGGGACCCCACGCAATTTTTTTTAAAGATTTTACAGTGTTTAATAATAAAAAAAAAAAAAAATGAACCCCAGCACGGATCACACAGATCCGGCCGAGATTAATTGTAAAAAAAGTCGGCAGTGTTTTGCTAATCACTGCCGTAAAAAACAATAAAAAAACACGAATGACATCGACATCGGAACAAAAGAAAAACCCGAATACGACAGCTTAGTAAATTAGTCGTAATAAATTCAAAAAGTTGCAGTTTTACACTTTCGATGTCATTCGTGATTGAACTTTGACCTGAATCTGGAAAATACGAATCTTAGTAAATTTCCCACTATGTTTCTATTGATACCTTCTTTTCAAGGCATGCACAGTGATTGTTCTGGATATATTTACTTCATCAGAACACAAGGATATTTACCAAACATATTGGCTCTGATATTTTCACCTTTTCTCAATAACTTGTACCTCATTTGCTAAAAAGGTCAAACAAGTTTCTTTGCAAACATCAGACACGAGTCTCATAATCATTCCACATTAATCTCTTTTTATTTAAGAAACAATTAAAGGTTAAGTTTTATCACACATACAATTCATTTCATTTATACAAATCATTACAAACGAGTGCTCCCAAACAAGGGTTTTTTGTCTTTTTCTCTTCTTTTTAAATGTTGTATGATGACCCTGACAAGACGGCCTCAGCCGAGGCTCAGATTTCGATCCTTAAGCAAGGGCGAAGGCCAGTTGAGGTTTACTGTACGGAGTTTCGGAGGTTGGCCCATGATACCCAGTGGAATGACCCAGCCCTGAGACACCAGTACCGAAGAGGTCTTTCTAACCAGATAAAGGACCAACTGGTACAATATCCCTTGCCTGATAGCTTGGATCAGCTCATGCAGTTATCCATCCGGGTGGATAGACGGCTGAGAGAGCGTAGACTTGAAAGGGAGACTGAGGTTTCCTTCTTTCCCAAGGGAACCTCAGACTCTGAGGAATTTTCCGAGGAGCCTATGCAGATTGGGGCTACCCGCCTCTCCTCGCGTGAGAAGACGCAGAGGAGACAGCAGGGGTTGTGTTTGTACTGTGGGAATAAAGGTCATGTGGTAGTATCATGCCCAGAAAAGCCGGAAAACTTCAGGGCCTGAGGGTGATGGAAAATATCCTGTCAGGCCAGAAGTCAGAATTTCCCAAGAAGACTTTTATCATTCCGGTGACCTTGAAGATCCTCGGTCAAACTGTCAAGACTGAGGGCTTTGTGGACAGTGGGGCCGACGGGGTTTTTATGGACCGCCAATTCGCCCTGAAACACTCTGTTCCCTTAGTACCCTTGGCATCGGAAATTGAGATTTGTGGGTTAAACGGGGAACCATTATCCCAAGGTAAAATTACCTCTTGCACTAGCCAGATTTCTTTGTTTATTGGAGCCACACACTCTGAAAAATTGTCCTTTTATGTGACTGTCTGTACTTTTGCCCCATTGGTGTTGGGGTTACCCTGGTTAAGGGCCCACAATCCTCAATTTGACTGGGTCTCTGGGGAGATTCTTAGTTGGGGTACTGATTGTTTCAGGAGTTGCTTGAGCCTTCCAGTCAGGCTCTCGCAGCTAAGTTTGCCAAGGATTGCCAGGGTGTTATGCAGATTTTGCGGACGTGTTCTCCAAAAAAGTTGCAGAGGTACTACCTCCCCATCGCCCCTATGACTGTGCCATTGATTTGTTGCCAAATGCTATGCTTCCCAAGAGCAGGTTGTACTCCCTGTCACGTCCTGAGACTCAGGCTATGGCAGAGTACATTCAGGAGAACTTGGCTAAGGGATTTATCAGACCTTCACAGTCTCCAGTTGGGTCGGGGTTCTTCTTCGTGGGTAAAAAGGACGGTTCGTTGCGACCCTGCATCGACTTCAGGGAATTGAACCGTATCACGATTAAAAACTCATACCCACTGCCTCTCATTTCGGTCTTGTTTGACCAGCTTCGTACTGCCACCATTTTTTCTAAGATTGACCTACGCGGTGCGTACAATCTAATCCGAATAAGAGAGGGGGATGAATGGATGACTGCCTTTAATACCCACTCAGGGCATTATGAATATTTGGTGATGCCTTTTGGGCTCTGTAATGCCCCGGCAGTCTTCCAGGATTTCATGAATGATGTGCTCAGGGAATATTTGGATAGATTCTTAGTTGTATACTTAGATGACATCCTAATCTTCTCCCATTCCCTGGAGGAACATCGGAAGCATGTACGCTTAGTCCTCCAGAAACTCAGAGACCACCAGCTTGGGGCGAAGCTTGAGAAGTGCGAATTTGAAGTTCAGCAAATCGCATGTCTAGGATATATTATCTCCCCAGAAGGTTTCCAAATGGAGGGTTCCAAGGTACAGGCAGTCCGGGATTGGGTGCAGCCCACTAGTTTGAAGGCGCTTCAGCGTTTCCTGGGCTTTGCGAATTTTTATAGACGATTTATCGCTGTATTTTCGTCTATAGTGGCGCCCTTGGTGGCACTCACTAAGAAAGGGGCGGATGTTGCTCACTGGTCTTGTGAGGCTAAAGCGGCTTTTGCCCGTCTCAAAAGGGCATTTGTATCGGCCAAGGTGCTGCGACACTCAGATCCAGAGCGTCCTTTTGTGGTGGAGGTGGATGCCTCTGAGATGGGTATTGGGGCAGTGCTTTCTCAGATGGGAGTGTCTGATAATCGCCTTCATCCCTGTGCTTACTTTTCCCGTAAATTTTCGCCTGCCGAGATGAATTATGACGTGGGTAACCGGGAATTGTTGGCTATTAAGGATGCACTCGAGGAGTGGAGACACTGGCTTGAGGGGGCTAAGTTTGTGGTCTCAATTCTCACCGACCATAAGAATCTGGCATATTTAGAGTCAGCGAAGCGTCTCAATGCCAGGCAGGCACGATGGGCTTTGTTTTTTGCTCGCTTTAATTTTTTGATAACATATCGCCCTGGGTCAAAAAACATCAAGGCTGATGCGCTCTCGCAGAGTTTTGCTCCAATCCAGGAGACCACCGAGGAGCCATTGCCCATTGTGTCCCCATCATGTATTAAAGTGGGCATTACCCAGGACCTCTTATCATTAGTCCTTAGAGCACAGGAGCAGGCTCCTCCAGACCTTCCGGTAGGTCTTTTGTTTGTGCCTCCTAGGTTAAGACAGCGTGTGTTCCTGGAATTCCATGCCAAGAAGTCGGCAGGTCACCCGGGTATTGCCAGAACTCGGGAGTTGCTATCTAGGGCGGTGTGGTGGCCCTCGGTGGCTAAGGATGTGGATCAGTGGGTTCGGGCATGTGACATCTGTGCCCGAAATAAGACTCCTAGAGGGGTTCCTGTTGGCCCATTACATCCACTCTCTATCCCATCTAAGCCATGGACCCACATTTCAATGGATTTTGTGGTGGACTTGCCCAAATCCTTGGGGATGACAGCCATCTGGGTTGTCGTTGACAGGTTTTCGAAGATGGCGCACTTCGTTCCACTGGTTGGGCTGCCATCGGCCAGACGCCTGTCTGAATTATTTATGCTGCATGTTGTGCGTCTCCACGGGTTGCCACTTGATGTGGTCTCTGACCGCGGATCCCAGTTTGTGGCCAAATTCTGGAGGGCATTTTGTTCCGATCTCCAGATTTCTGTCAGCTTGTCGTCAGGCTACCATCCGCAGTCTAATGGGCAGACTGAAAGGGTGAACCAGTCCTTGGAGCAGTTCCTCAGGTGTTATGTCTCCAAGTGTCAGACTGACTGGGTTGCTCATCTGTCCATGGCGGAGTTTGCCTATAACAACGCGGCTCACTCTGCTACAGGGATCTCTCCCTTCCTTTGTGTGTATGGGCATCATCCTAAGGCCAATTCTTTTGACCCCCTGGACTCCACGCCTGGTGGTTCCTCTGTGGTTTCGGTCCTTAGAGGTATTTGGCGGAAAGTGAAGAAAGCCCTTGTGTCTGTGTCATTAGTGACCAAAAGGGTTTTTGATAAGCGGAAAAGACCCTGCAGCTTCAAATTAGGAGACTTCGTCTGGTTGTCTACCAAGAATTTGAAGTTGAGACAGCCAACTCATAAGTTAGGCCCCCGGTTCATCGGCCCTTATAAGATCACCAGGGTTATCAATCCGGTGGCATTTCAGTTAGATCTGCCCCGTTCTTTGGGTATCAATAAAACATTTCATTGTTCCCTTTTAAAACGGGCGATTAGTAATCCTTCTTCCAGTGGAAGACCTTCCCCTCTTCTGATACGTGGCCAGAGGGAGTTTGTTGTTGAAAGGATTCTTGACTCCAAGATGGTTCGGGGTCGGCTGTCATTTTTGGTGCACTAGAAGGGGTATGGCCCGGAGGAGCGGTCGTGGGTGCGCAGTTGTGATCTACATGCCCCCAGACTGATACGCTCTTTCTTCTCGCAGTTCCCCGATAAACCCGTGGTAGGGGTTCTTTGACCCCTCGTCAGAGGGGGGGTACTGTTAGGGTCTCCTGCCCTGTGCTGCCACGTCGTCATGGCAACCGGGAGACAAGTGCTAGCGGAGTAACCTGAGCGCAGCTGATACTCCGGTTCGGGTCTTTTGCTGTGCAGTGGTTACAGGCTCTGTGCACGGCAGGGGATCCGGTGCTGGTTTTTGTGCTCACAGTCTGTGAGGTCTGAGTGGGGCGTGGACAGCACCTGCTTTATAAGGCCTCTTCTCAGGTTAAGCAGATGCTGTTGAATCTTTGTTGGTTAGTCAGTTCCTGAAAGTTAGCCAGTACTGTGTAGCTTTGTATTTGTTGTTGCTTACTGCAAATAGGCCTGGGGATTTGGTACTACACTCTGCCAATCCAGACCTAGCAGTAAGACTGGAGTCAGTCGTTTAGCTTGCTGGGGTTCTTTTGCTACTCTGTGAACTTAGCAAGTTTGCGGCTGTATTCTAAGACTTGCCTGCCTAAATCCTGTCTCACTGTGCAAGGTGTCAGGTGTCAGTTTAGTGGCAGTAAGCTGAACCTGTGCACTGCAAGTGAGAATTAGGATTGTGGAGACTCTCCTTGTGTCTATCATTCCATCTCTGACCAAGGAGTTTACTGCCACACCCGTTGGTAACCCTTTAGGGTTTTGCTGTTGCCCTTAGCAACAGCATTTTGGGTTCTCTACGTATTAAAACACAACATCTTGCTTTTCCCATCTGAGCATTACTAATACTAGGGAGACACCAAGTTCCTTAGCCTCTGGGCTTCTCTGTTCACTTTGTGTGTATTTTGTTACCCTATCACCTTCTGTGTACGTAATGTCATATTCCCCAGTCTGTCTGTGAGTTCATTTGTTTTGCATACCTATCCGTTCAGAAACCAGTACATTCCTGCAGGCACTGGTGTGCATAACAGTTCAAACACCAGTACATTCCTGCAGGCACTGGAGTGCATAACAGTTCTGACACCAGTACATTCCTGCAGGCACTGGTGTGCATAACACGTGCAGGAAAGACTGGGCGCACATAGCCCCAGAATACAGCCCGTGGCTTCAGCTGCGTCACTAGGCTGCTGCAGTGAACGGTGCCCGGAGTGAGTGGATCGAGAGGCTTTAGGGCAGTAGGAGTGGGGGACTTAATAGATTGGGTCTTGGGCCCAGCGGCGGCTGAGAGCTATCAGGTAGGGTAGATAAGAAGCCACTTATTGAGGAGATCTCCAGAAACCACGTCTGGATGGACCACGCCCCTCTTATTTATTATTTTATATACTAACAGGGGTGACAGGTGTGGTACATCTCTGCAAATGCAGATCCAATCTCTTTCTCATCAGACTCAGCTGTCTTCCCTGCACTCTCACTCAGATGTTCACTGCTGCCAGTAGCACACGTATGAGAAGCAGAAGTATGGCGGCAGCAGTATAGATTCTGATATGTAAATCTCTCTATCATACTTACCGTACACACATCATCCTTATTACTATTGACAATATAGAGGTAAAGCACTGATGATGGGGATGTAAAAATAGGATTTTAATTACCTACCGGTAAGCCTGTACATGTGTTACTTACCCTTATATAAGGTATATTGCTACAGCAGAGTAGGTGTGAAACAAGGTACTTTACATGCAATACACTATATGATACCCTGTAATCATCATCATCATCATCTGCTAGGTTATAATCTACTATCTCTTACGTCCTAGAGGATGCTGGGGTCCATTTAGTACCATCGGCTAAAGATGGGTCCTTTGGTAGCCACTGGCACTTTAAGCGTTTAATAGTGTGGGCTGGTTTTCCTCTATGCCCCTCCTACCAGACTCAGTCTAGAAACTGTGCCCAAGGAGATGGACATACTTTGAGAGAAGGAAATACACAGATGGTGAGATTCACACTAGCTCACACATAACAAAAAGGAAAGTCAAACTAACCAACTTCGAACAATTCAGCAACAGCGAAAACAACAATACTGACTCATGTAACACTGCAGTTATACGAAGCACAGGGCGGGCGCCCAGCATCCTCTACGGACTACGAGAAAAGGATTTACCGGTAAGTAATTAAAATCCTATTTTCTCTTATGTCCTAGAGGATGCTGGGGTCCATTTAGTACCATGGGGATGTACCAAAGCTCCCAGTACAGGAGGGAGAGTGCTGAGGTTCCTGCAGAACTGATTGCCCAACTTGAGGTCCTCAGAGGCCAAAGTATAGAGCTTGTAAAACTTAGCAAACGTGTTCGACCCTGACAAAGTAGCTGCTCGGCAAAGGTGAATAGCCGAGACACCCTGGGCAGCTGCCCAGGAAGAACCCACTTTACGGGTAGAGTGGGCCTGAACAGATTTTGGAATTGGCAATCCTGCCATGGAATAAGCATGCTGGATAGTAAGCCTGATCCAGCATGAAATTGGCACCACAATAGGTTGGTTGATATGAAAAGCCGACACAACCTTAGGTAGAAATTGCTGACGCGTTCTGAGCTCAGCTCTGTCCTCGTGGAAAATCAAGTAGGGGCTCTTGTGCGACAGTTCTCCCAATTCTGATACGCGTCTGGCAGAAGCCAAGGCCAACAACGTGACCGCCTTCCAAGTAAGAAACTTTACGTCCACCTCCTGTAAAGGTTTGAAGCAATCCGATTGCAGCAACTGCAGCGCCACTTTAGGATCTCAAGGTGCCATAGGAGGCACAAAGGGTGGTTGGATGTGCAGAACTCTTTTCAAGAAAGTCTGAACCTCAGGGATAGCAGCCAATTGTTTCTGGAAGAAAATAGACAAGGCCGAAATCTGGACCTTGATGGAGGCCAAGCGTAGGCCAACATCCACACCAGCTTGCAGAAAGAAGAGAAAATGTCCCAGTTGAAACTCCACCGTAGGAAACTTCTTGGATTCACACCAAGACACATACTTTTTCCAAATCCGATGGTTATGATTAGATGTTACTCCCTTCTTAGCTTGGATCAGTGTATGAATAACCGTATTTGGAATGCCCTTCCGAGTTAAGATCTGACGTCCAACCTCCATGCCATCAAACATAGCCGCAGTAAGTCTTGATAGGCAAACGGCCCCTGCAGTAAACGGTCTTCGCAAAGAGGAAGAGGCCTCAGATCCTCCAGCAGTAATGCCAGAAGATCCGCGTACCAAGCCCGCCTTAGCCAGTCCAGAGCAATGAGGATCGACTGAACTTTTGATCTTTTTATTAGTTTGAGAATCCTTGGGATGAGTGGAAGTGGAGGGAACACATACACTGACTGGAACACCCACGGAGTCACCAAGGCGTCTACCGCCACTGACTGTGGGTCTCGTGACCTGGAACAGTACCTCTGAAGCTCCTTGTTGAGACGAGAGGCCATCATGTCTATTTGAGGTACACCCCATCGGCGTGTTACCTCTGTGAATACCTCCGGGTGGAGGCCCCATTCTGCTAGATGGAGATCGTGTCTGCTGACGATGTCCGCTTCCTAGTTGTCCACTCCCGGAATGAAGATCGCAGACAGCGCCAGCACGTGTCTTTCTGCCCAGAGGAGGATTCTTGTTACCTCTGACATTGCAGCCCTGCTCTTCGTTCCACCCTGACTGTTTATGTAGGACACCGCTGTGACGTTGTCCGACTAAACCTGAATGGCTCGATCTTGCAGAAGATGAGCCGCTTGTAGAAGGCCATTGTATATGGCCCTTAGTTCCAGAATGTTTATTGGAAGGACCGATTCCTGGCTTGACCACATTCCTTGGACTTTTCTCCCTGGGTGACTACTCCCCAACCATTGAGGCTTGCGTCCATGGTTAGAAGAATCCAATTCTGAATCCTGAACCTGTGGCCCTCGAGCAGGTGCGAAGTTTGCAGCCACCAGACAGGCATATTCGCTGGTGCATGTGAAGATGCGATCCCGACCACTTGTCCAGGAGATCCAGCTGGAAGAACCTTCAGTACTGTAGAGCCTCGTAGGAGGCTACCATCTTCCACAGAAGGCGAATGCACTGATTAACCGATACCCGGGGAGGTTTCAAGACATCCCGGACCATTGATTGGATCACCAACGCTTTCTCCACCGGTAGAAACACCCTCTGCACTTCCGTGTCGAGTATCATCCCCAGGAAGTGCAGTCTCCTTGTCAATTTCAAATGTAACTTTGGAAGGTTCAGGATCCATCCATGATCCCAGAGTAGTTGAGTTGAGAGTGAAATATTCTGCAATAGCTTCTCCTTGGAAGATTCTTTTATCAGCAGATCATCCAGATATAGAATTATGTTCACTCCCTGTTTGCGTAGGAGGAGCATGATCTCCGCCATGACCTTGGTGAACATCCTTGGTGCTGTGGAGAGGCCAAATGGCAATGTCTGGAACTGATAGTGAAAGTCCTGTAGTGCAAACAGTAGATAGGCCTGGTGAGGTGGACAGATCAGAATGTGAAGGTACGCATCCTTGATATCCAGGGATACTAGGAATTTCCCCTCCTCCAGACCTGAGATCACCGCTCTCGGAGGCTCCATCTTGAATGGGGAAAACCCCTCAAGTTAGGGGTTCAATGACTTCAGGTTCAACATAGGTCTTACCGAAACGTCCGGTTTTGGTACCACAGGCAGGTTTGAGTAATAACCCTTTTTCCATGTCAACCTTTTGTCCATGTTGACCTAAGGTGTGTCGACCAATTGGTGTCGACCTAAGGTGTGTCGACCTTTTTGTTGTCGACCTGGAGTCCCAGACCCGCATCTTCTAGGACGTAAGAGAATGTAGATTATAACCTAGCAGATAATGATGATTACAGGATATTATATGGTGTATTGCATGTAAAGTACCTTGTTCCACACCTACTCTGCTGTAGCAATATACCTTATATAAGGGCGAGTAACACATGTACAGGCTTACCAGCGTATGAGCACACACATAAAGGAATGCTACATTACCAATGCTTCCAGGAGTAACGTTAGGAGACATTTCTCTGATCCATCAGCTCATATGACTGATGTTATTGTTCATCTAGAATCTCCAATTCATACGATATGTTCCCCATCCATTGTTTTACATTGGTGCTGACATAGGACTTGGCGAGTGACTACATCTCCATCTATACTTCATGGTTAGTTACCAGTACAAGAGAGAGATATATCTAAGTCTTATTATAATATTACATATGTTATTGTGAGTGTTCTCAGGAGGGTGGACACAATGATCATCTGAGACACAATATTATAAAGCCTTCATTAAAAGTTATGTTTTATTATACACACATATTTACAATTAAGTGACCCAGAGAGTCGTCTTCTCCTATTGTTTGCAAGATTAATATTGTTACAGAAAATGTCACATTTCCATAATGTATTTTATTTCCAGCAGATGGACACGCAAGCAGGAATATCACAGAAGGACATCTAATGTCATCCCCGGATTGTGACATAAAAGATAATGACAGTAGACCGGATTCTCCAGGAGCTAACCCCATTACCCAAATTATACATCCAGCTCTATCAGCTGATCCCCCTGATCCTGGGAAATGTTCTCCTGATCTCTCTGATATTGGTGCATCTGTTACAGCTCTGACAGTAGATACAGTGTTTCCCTGTTCTATAGATGCCAAATGTTTTACACAGAACACAAAGCTTATTAACCCACACACAGGTAAGCTAGGTGAAAGGCCACTGATATGTTCTGAGTGTGGGAAATGTTTTACATACAAATCAGATCTTGTTAAACATCAGAGAAGTCACACAGGTGAGAAGCCATTTCCATGTTCTGAGTGTGGGAAATGTTTTACACTGAAATCACATCTTGTTACACATCATAGAAGTCACACAGGTGAGAAGCCATTTCTATGCTCTGATTGTGGGAAATGTTTTACCTGCAAATCACATCTTGTTACACATCAGCGAAGTCACACAGGTGAGAAGCCATTTCCATGTTCTGAGTGTGGGAAATGTTTTACACTGAATTCATATCTTGTTATACATAACAGAAGTCACACAGGTGAGAAACCATTTTCTTGCTCTGAGTGTGGGAAATGTTTTACACTGAAATCACATCTTGTTATACATAACAGAAGTCACACAGGTGAGAAACCATTTTCTTGCTCTGAGTGTGGGAAATGTTTTACCTGCAAATCACATCTTGTTTCACATCAGCACAGTCACACAGGTGAGAAGCCATTTCCTTGTTCTGATTGTGGGAAATGTTTTGCACACAAATCAGCTCTTGTTATACACCAGAGAAGTCACACAGGTGAGAAGTGGTTTTCTTGCTCTGAGTGCAGGAAATGTTTTACACAGAAATCACAACTTCTTACACATCAGCAAAGTCACACAGGTGAAAGGCCATTTCCATGTTCTGAGTGTGGGAAATGTTTTACACGAAAATTACAACTTGTAAGACATCAGAAAAGTCACATAGATGAGAAGCCATTTTCTTGCTCTAAGTGTGGGAAATGTTTTACATGGAAATCAGAACTTGTTCCACATCAGCGAAGTCACATAGGTGAGAAGCCATTTTCTTGCTCTGTGTGCGGGAAATGTTTTACACAAAAATCACATCTTGTTATACATCAGCGCAGTCACACAGGTGAGAGGCCATTTCCATGTTCTGAGTGTGGGAAATGTTTTGCACACAAATCAGCTCTTGTTAGACATAACAGAAGTCACACAGGTGAGAAGCCATTTTCTTGCTCTGAGTGCAGGAAATGTTTTACACAGAAATCACAACTTGTTACACATCAGCAAAGTCACACAGGTGAGAGGCCATTTCCATGTTTTGAGTGTGGGAAATGTTTTACACGGAAATCACAACTTGTTACACATCAGCGAAGTCACACAGGTGAGAGGCCATTTCCATGTTCTGAGTGTGGGAAATGTTTTACACGGAAATCACAACTTGTAACACATCAGAGAAGTCACACAGGTGAGAAGCCATTTTCTTGCTCTGTGTGCGGGAAATGTTATACACAAAAATCAAATCTTGTTAGACATCAGCAAAGTCACACAGATGAGAGGTCATTTTCATACTCTGAGAAATAAATCAGCTCTTGTTGCACACAGTAGACATCACTCAGGTGAGGAACAATTTTAATCTTCTGAAGTATACTCATTGCCATGCGTTGTTCTTCAAGTTTCTTATCCTCCTATGTTTTTTGCAATATACATACTACCACTGGGTGAAATAATCAGATGTCATGCCCTCATCTACCACTGCTATGCAGATGACATGTCTTTTGCCCCAGGTACTGAAAACCCAGTCCCAATCCTAAATGGTTGTCTAGCTGAGCTCCAGGTGTGGGTGATGCCAGTTGGCTGTGACTCAGTCTTGGTGAAACAGGTCTTTATGTTCGAAGCTCACCAACAAAGGGCAGGGCTACAGCTCAACTTTGCAAACCAACCGGGCTTGGGGGTTCAGAGTTACAGAATGCTGATCATGTGCGGAATCTTGGTGTCCTGGATGGTGGAGTGACACTTAGACATCAGTATCTGCCACAATCAGATCCTCATCTGACGAACATAGCCAGACTCCAGCACGTAATTCCCTCAGAAGATCTACCTACAGTCATACATGTACTTGTATCATCACGCATAGACTATTGCAATGTCCTCTACCTGGGTCTCCCAGCAAAAGAGTTGCACCGGTTGTAGCTTGTACAGAATGCAGCAACCAGACTTACCTAACCGGCCCGTTCCTGCCACATAACACCCACTCTGCTCCCTCCACCGGCTGCCTGTAAGATGGTGACTCTGTTACATAATCTTACTGACTCTCCCAGCCCTACATGACCAGGGTCCATGGCACCAGAAGAAGCTTCTGCCTCCTTACTGCCCTGCTTTCTAACTTCCACCTGCAGATGAAGGACTGTTACCAGCAGTACCAAGAATCCCCAAGCAGTGCTGAGATGTCAGAGGTTGAGACAAGGTGGTGGCAGAAGTGGGGTGGGTGACAGTTGGGGGGAGATGGGGCGGTGGCAGTAGTGGGGGTGATAGGGTGGTGACAGTAGTGGGGGGAAACAAGGCGGGTGGCAGTAATGGGGGAAGACAGGGCGGTGACAGATGTTTGGGGGAGACGTGGCAGTATTGGGGGAGACAGAACGTTGGCAGTAGTGGGGGGAGACGGGGCGGGTAGCAGTAGTGGGGGAAGGCGGGGTGGGTGGCAGTTGTGGGGGTAGACGGGTGGTGGCAGTAGTTGGAAGAGATAAGGCGGTGGCAGTAGTGGTGGAGATGGCGGTGGCAGTTGTGGGGGCAAGACAGGGTGGGTGGCAGTAGTGGAAGGAGACATGGTGGTGGCAGTAGTGGGGGGAGACAGGGCGGGTGGCAGTAGTGGGAGGGAGACGGGTGGTGGCAGTAGTTGGAAGAGATAAGGCGGTGGCAGGAGTGGTGGAGATGGTGGTGACAGTTGGGGGTAGACAGGGTGGGTGGCATTAGTGGAAGGAGACATGGTGGTGGCAGTAGTGGGGAGAAACATGGTGGTGGAAGGAGACAGGCCGGGTGGCATTAGTGGGGGAGACAGGGTGGGTGGCAGTAGGGGGGAAGATGACGGGTGGCAGTAGTGGGGGGAGATAGGGTGGTGGCAGTAGTGGGGGAGACAGGGTGGGTGGCAGTAGTGGGGGGAGACAGGGCGGGTTGCAGTAGAGGGAGGAGACAGGGCAGGTGGCAGTAGTTGGAGGAGACAGGGCAGTAGCAGTAGAGGGGGGGAGATAGGGTGGATGGCCGCAGTGAAGTACCAGGGGCTGCTAGAGGCAGTAAAGAGGTGTTTGGGTCCCACACAGAATTAGTTGATAATTAGACTTAATGATGATTATGCTTCCTTATTTCTAATTAATCCCTTGTATGTGTTACTGTTACTTGCTGTGTCAGCCTTTATGTGTGTTCTGTGTAATAATCCTGAAAGTAGTGCTGCTACCGATCTCATATCATTTGTAGTAACTTGGATAAGATGAGATATGAGGTGCACTCTGGAAGCTTATAGGGGGTTAATCAGGGATGAACGCAGATGTGGCATCACGCAGCCCCTGGAAAATGGTCCTGGCCCGCCCGCATTCACCCCTCAGGAATGTGACCACAATGTGTGTGTCTGCGCGGCCGCTGCGCATGTGCATTTTGCCACCACCAGCAAACTGCTGCGGGCCGCTATTGCGGCTGGGTCTGAATGACCCCCATAGGGTTTTGGCTCTCCTGATATGTATCTGTTTTACTTACCTGCAATACTATAATGTAACTTTAATTGTTTCTGTGCTTTAAAGGATATTTTATCCATGTTGTGCAGAGTAATGTATTTTTTACGTTTAAAATATAGAGAAAAATCTGTGTATTAAAGATATGAAATAAAGTTGTTTAAAAACAAAAGATTTCCGTTGAGTCTTTTTATGTGTCTGTGTATTATCTTATTTCCAGATAATTGTTGCTATGGTGACAGAAACAATTTTATGTTAATGTGTCACTTGTAGTGTTACTTTTGTGTTCAGTGGGTGGGCTCAGAAATGTTACCCTTTTCCTCGCAGCCCCAGTTTCTGGAGAAAATGAAGGAGGAGCTGTTGACGGGTCACGTTTCGCTTGAGTTGACAATTTTCTCACCAGCAGGTCTTTCCACCTCTGCAGACTTGTGTCCAGAAAGAGAGATACAATGTAGGCTTTAAACCTAGGACCGAGCATGGTGGCCAAAATGTAGTGCTCTGATTTCTACAGGTTGACCACCCTTGAATCCTGGCAAAGCGAATGAAGGGCTCCAACCACAAGTATTTCCAGGGAAGACGTTAAGTCTGAGGGACTATGCACAGGCCCAAATGATAATTGTTTTATGATCCTTCTATGTATGAACCAACCGATAGAGGGAATAATCCGAAAGTGTTAATACCAAAGATTAGCTAATCTGGTTGGAGGTGCGCCATTAAGCAAATTGCAATGACTGGTTAGGGGGTTTAGAAGAAACACTAGTGGGCTTATATCTAAAGAAGCCTTAATGTGTGGCACACTCTTTTCTTTATGTTTCAGGGTAAAGATTTTTCAATAGGCATGACATAAGGCAATTGATTGTCAGAATGGAAAGACAAATACTTGATAAAGCCTATTCTTTATCTTATAACATTCACTATATATTGGTAAGAGACTCAGTATGCAATTGGCGTTCGGGGTACCGTAATGGTACGCACTTAGCGTAGCAGACGCTAGACCGTGAGTGCGACGCACGAGTGACACATACGCTTGCGGGTTTACGCTTGGTATCGAGCACGCTATAGGCGGCCGACTACCGTAATGTACGTTACTAGCGTAGCGGACGCTGTGCCCACGAGAGGAACACGAGCGGCACAGACGCCCACGGGATGACACACTGTAAACCTTGTTAGCAATACACTGAAAGGATATACTTATACTGTAAACCTTAATACTGAAATTCTGTAATGATATAACGCTTCTTAACCTTGTTAATATAAAAGCTGCTTGAGCGATTGAGACGCTCAGAGTACCCTTAGCAATGTAATGATAAACACACAATACCTTGTAAGGTTCCAAAACCTTTATCTAGATGATTTTAGTATGTAAAAAGGGGAAAACAGTTACAGCTTATACACTACAAAACTAACATTAATACCTAAACAGAATAACTATACATAAATATACAATATCGACACAATCGCAAATAATAACAGAGAGAAAGAGTAAATGGCTAACACAGAAGGAGAACAAGATGGTCACAGAGAAACTTACACACGTTGGGATGAATCGCAAGCGCAGTCCTGGACCAGGGACCCAGCCTTCAGTGTGAAAACCTTGCAGAGTCTTGTGTGACCAAGCCTATTGCAAGCTATATTTATTTACTAACTCAAGACATACTACAATAGATACTGTGTGCTCTCTTTCCATTGGTTAGGGGGTGGGACATGTACTGCACCTGGGATCATTGGTTAGATCAAGAAGTGGGCGATGGCTAGGACTTGTTAGTATTCTAAATTCCTCTTTGTCTGGTTATATTGAGGAAAGCTATTGTTTTGGATCTTCCAAACAAACTCTGTCTCTGGGCTTTGTTCACCCCACTGTCCCCTCCTTCAGTTGAGAGTCTCAGCACTCATTCTTCTGGAGAGAAACCTGGTCCTCTTCATAAACAAAGGTGTAAGCCCTCTTCATAGAATCTCAAAGCTTAGTGTAAATAAGGCCATTGTGTCTTAGTCTGCGGGAAATTCATGTCTGCATTCCATTCACTTACCCTCCACTTATGTGTAATTTATAGATAAAATACAATTTATCTATTTTCTACTTCTGGCAATAACTATGCGAAGGAATATGCGAATCTTTCCTAACTATCATAGGAATATTACCCTTAAAATACTCTACAGCTGGATACTAAACTCAACTGTTCAACCCCTATCTGACCCTTCGTATCATGCAAAGAGGAATCCCTCTGTCCAAAAACCGTTTATACTAAACAAACTTACTGACATTGTTAAGGGGAATATTATCTACAAAACGCCCTATAAAGGTTAAATATGTTGCGATCGAGTCGCTCGCTAGTCGTACACAAACACCACCGTAAATACACATCTCTGTGCGCAGGCGACGTCGGAGCGTCCCTTACACAACCTGAGGGGATGCGTACACACGGGGGAGTCGGTGCACGAGCAGCGGGCATGTGCATTGGGGTTAGTACAAGGCAATAGTGAATCATGATATTTTCCGACTTTGACATAAGAATGAAAGATATAAAATAATGTATATACCAGCACTACCTATGTATGGGTATATGGGTAGCGCAATAATTGATATAAGCAAGTGAAATATAAAAGGAATTTAAACACAGGTTTTATTTATCAAATTTATTAGATCCTTTCACAACGGGATTGTGATCTCAGCAAAAAACATTTTACAGCTGCGCCATGCAGAGCGTTACTACTGCATACAACCTAAGTGCTCCCAGCAGAGCGTTACTACTGCAAACAACCTAATTGCTCCCTGCAGAGCGTTACTACTGCATACAACCTAATTGCTCCCTGCAGAGCGTTACTACTGCATACAACCTAAGTGCTCCCTGCAGAGCGTTACTACTGCATACAACCTAAGTGCTCCCTGCAGAGCGTTACTACTGCATACAACCTAAGTGCTCCCTGCAGAGCGTTACTACTGCATACAACCTAAGTGCTCCCTGCAGAGCGTTACTGCTGCATACAACCTAAGTGCTCCCTGCAGAGCGTTACTACTGCATACAACCTAATTGCTCCCTGCAGAGCGTTACTACTGCATACAACCTAATTGCTCCCTGCAGAGCGTTACTACTGCATACAACCTAAGTGCTCCCTGCAGAGCGTTACTACTGCATACAACCTAAGTGCTCCCTGCAGAGCGTTACTACTGCATACAACCTAATTGCTCCCTGCAGAGCGTTACTACTGCATACAACCTAAGTGCTCCCTGCAGAGCGTTACTACTGCATACAACCTAAGTGCTCCCTGCAGAGCGTTACTACTGCATACAACCTAAGTGCTCCCTGCAGAGCATTACTACTGCATACAACCTAAGTGCACCCTGCAGAGCGTTACTACTGCATACAACCTAAGTGCTCCCTGCAGAGCGTTACTACTGCATACAACCTAAGTGCTCCCTGCAGAGCGTTACTACTGCATACAACCTTAGTGCACCCTGCAGAGCGTTACTACTGCATACAACCTAAGTGCACCCTGCAGAGCGTTACTACTGCATACAACCTAAGTGCTCCCTGCAGAGCGTTACCACTGCATACAACCTAAGTGCTCCCTGCAGAGCGTTACTACTGCATACAACCTAAGTGCTCCCTGCAGAGCGTTACCACTGCATACAACCTAAGTGCTCCCTGCAGAGCGTTACCACTGCATACAACCTAAGTGCACCCTGCAGAGCATTACTACTGCATACACCCTAAGTGCTCCCTGCAGAGCGTTACTACTGCATACAACCTAAGTGCTCCCTGCAGAGCGTTACTACTGCATACAACCTAAGTGCTCCCTGCAGAGCGTTACTACTGCATACAACCTAAGTGCTCCCTGCAGAGCGTTACCACTGCATACAACCTAAGTGGCCTTTTCTGGTAACCGCTATGTCTTACAATGACCACTTTGTTACTACCCGTAGCGTATAATACGTTACTACCTATAATGTATAACAGTGGGATCCTTCTCTAAGGCATAAAGAAACATATATGTACAATTCATGGCACTAATATGGACCCCAGCATCCCCTAGGACATAAGAGAACACACAATACAGTGAAATAACACAGCAACCCCAGACAGCTGGACTGGAGTGACACAGAGAGAACACAAACCCTCAAGTCATAGCAGCGCTCTGCTGGACATAAGCCAGTGCCTGAGATAAAGGAGCTGGTGTATTTACTATTTATATGCTCCCCCTGGTACCAGTACAAGGCTGTGTAGCAGGGTCTGTGGAGGAGCAGTGCTCTGCTGGACATAAGCCAGTGCCTGAGATAAAGGAGCTGGTGTATTTACTATTTATATGCTCCCCCTGGTACCAGTACAGGCTGTGTAGCAGGGTCTGTGGAGGAGCAGTGCTCTGCTGGACATAAGCCAGTGCCTGAGATAAAGGAGCTGGTGTATTACTATTTATATGCTCCCCCTGGTACCAGTACAGGCTGTGTAGCAGGGTCTGTGGAGGAGCAGTGCTCTGCTGGGCATAAGCCAGTGCCTGAGATAAAGGAGCTGGTGTATTTACTATTTATATACTCCCCCCTGGTACCAGTACAGGCTGTGTAGCAGGGTCTGTGGAGGAGCAGTGCTCTGCTGGGCATAAGCCAGTGCCTGAGATAAAGGAGCTGGTGTATTTACTATTTATATGCTCCCCCTGGTACCAGTACAGGCTGTGTAGCAGGGTCTGTGGAGGAGCAGTGCTCTGCTGGACATAAGCCAGTGCCTGAGATAAAGGAGCTGGTGTATTTACTATTTATATACTCCCCCCTGGTACCAGTACAGGCTGTGTAGCAGGGTCTGTGGAGGAGCAGTGCTCTGCTGGGCATAAGCCAGTGCCTGAGATAAAGGAGCTGGTGTATTTACTATTTATATGCTCCCCCCTGGTACCAGTACAGGCTGTGTAGCAGGGTCTGTGGAGGAGCAGTGCTCTGCTGGACATAAGCCAGTGCCTGAGATAAAGGAGCTGGTGTATTTACTATTTATATGCTCCCCCCTGGTACCAGTACAGGCTGTGTAGCAGGGTCTGTGGAGGAGCAGTGCTCTGCTGGACATAAGCCAGTGCCTGAGATAAAGGAGCTGGTGTATTTACTATTTATATGCTCCCCCTTGGTACCAGTACAGGCTGTGTAGCAGGGTCTGTGGAGGAGCAGCGCTCTGCTGGGCATAAGCCAGTGCCTGAGATAAAGGAGCTGGTGTATTTACTATTTATATGCTCCCCCTTGGTACCAGTACAGGCTGTGTAGCAGGGTCTGTGGAGGAGCAGTGCTCTGCTGGACATAAGCCATTGCCTGAGATAAAGGAGCTGGTGTATTTACTATTTATATGCTCCCCCTGGTACCAGTACAAGGCTGTGTAGCAGGGTCTGTGGAGGAGCAGTGCTCTGCTGGACATAAGCCATTGCCTGAGATAAAGGAGCTGGTGTATTTACTATTTATATGCTCCCCCTGGTACCAGTACAAGGCTGTGTAGCAGGGTCTGTGGAGGAGCAGTGCTCTGCTGGACATAAGCCAGTGCCTGAGATAAAGGAGCTGGTGTATTTACTATTTATATGCTCCCCCCTGGTACCAGTACAGGCTGTGTAGCAGGGTCTGTGGAGGAGCAGTGCTCTGCTGGGCATAAGCCAGTGCCTGAGATAAAGGAGCTGGTGTATTTACTATTTATATGCTCCCCCTTGGTACCAGTACAAGGCTGTGTAGCAGGGTCTGTGGAGGAGCAGTGCTCTGCTGGACATAAGCCATTGCCTGAGATAAAGGAGCTGGTGTATTTACTATTTATATGCTCCCCCTGGTACCAGTACAAGGCTGTGTAGCAGGGTCTGTGGAGGAGCAGTGCTCTGCTGGACATAAGCCATTGCCTGAGATAAAGGAGCTGGTGTATTTACTATTTATATGCTCCCCCTGGTACCAGTACAAGGCTGTGTAGCAGGGTCTGTGGAGGAGCAGTGCTCTGCTGGACATAAGCCAGTGCCTGAGATAAAGGAGCTGGTGTATTTACTATTTATATGCTCCCCCCTGGTACCAGTACAGGCTGTGTAGCAGGGTCTGTGGAGGAGCAGTGCTCTGCTGGGCATAAGCCAGTGCCTGAGATAAAGGAGCTGGTGTATTTACTATTTATATGCTCCCCCTTGGTACCAGTACAAGGCTGTGTAGCAGGGTCTGTGGAGGAGCAGTGCTCTGCTGGACATAAGCCAGTGCCTGAGATAAAGGAGCTGGTGTATTTACTATTTATATGCTCCCCCTGGTACCAGTACAAGGCTGTGTAGCAGGGTCTGTGGAGGAGCAGTGCTCTGCTGGGGATAAGCCAGTGCCTGAGATAAAGGAGCTGGTGTATTTACTATTTATATACTCCCCCCTTGGTACCAGTACAAGGCTGTGTAGCAGCGTCTGTGGAGGAGCAGTGCTCTGCTGGGCATAAGCCAGTGCCTGAGATAAAGGAGCTGGTGTATTTACTATTTATATGCTCCCCCTGGTACCAGTACAGGCTGTGTAGCAGGGTCTGTGGAGGAGCAGTGCTCTGCTGGACATAAGCCAGTGCCTGAGATAAAGGAGCTGGCGTATTTACTATTTATATGCTCCCCCCTGGTACCAGTACAGGCTGTGTAGCAGGGTCTGTGGAGGAGCAGTGCTCTGCTGGGCATAAGCCAGTGCCTGAGATAAAGGAGCTGGTGTATTTACTATTTATATGCTCCCCCTTGGTACCAGTACAAGGCTGCGTAGCAGGGTCTGTGGAGGAGCAGCGCTCTGCTGGACATAAGCCAGTGCCTGAGATAAAGGAGCTGGTGTATTTACTATTTATATGCTCCCCCTGGTACCAGTACAAGGCTGTGTAGCAGGGTCTGTGGAGGAGCAGTGCTCTGCCGGGCATAATCCAGTGCCTGAGATAAAGGAGCTGGTGTATTTACTATTTATATGCTCCCCCTGGTACCAGTACAAGGCTGTGTAGCAGGGTCTGTGGAGGAGCAGTGCTCTGCTGGGCATAAGCCAGTGCCTGAGATAAAGGAGCTGGTGTATTTACTATTTATATGCTCCCCCCTGGTACCAGTACAAGGCTGTGTAGCAGGGTCTGTGGAGGAGCAGTGCTCTGCTGGGCATAAGCCAGTGCCTGAGATAAAGGAGCTGGTGTATTTACTATTTATATGCTCCCCCTGGTACCAGTACAAGGCTGTGTAGCAGGGTCTGTGGAGGAGCAGCGCTCTGCTGGGCATAAGCCAGTGCCTGAGATAAAGGAGCTGGTGTATTTACTATTTATATGCTCCCCCCTGGTACCAGTACAAGGCTGTGTAGCAGGGTCTGTGGAGGAGCAGTGCTCTGCTGGGCATAAGCCAGTGCCTGAGATAAAGGAGCTGGTGTATTTACTATTTATATGCTCCCCCCTGGTACCAGTACAAGGCTGTGTAGCAGGGTCTGTGGAGGAGCAGTGCTCTGCTGGGCATAAGCCAGTGCCTGAGATAAAGGAGCTGGTGTATTACTATTTATATGCTCCCCCTGGTACCAGTACAAGGCTGTGTAGCAGGGTCTGTGGAGGAGCAGCGCTCTGCTGGGCATAAGCCAGTGCCTGAGATAAAGGAGCTGGTGTATTTACTATTTATATGCTCCCCCTGGTACCAGTACAGGCTGTGTAGCAGGGTCTGTGGAGGAGCAGTGCTCTGCTGGGCATAAGCCAGTGCCTGAGATAAAGGAGCTGGTGTATTTACTATTTATATGCTCCCCCCTGGTACCAGTACAGGCTGTGTAGCAGGGTCTGTGGAGGAGCAGTGCTCTGCTGGACATAAGCCAGTGCCTGAGATAAAGGAGCTGGTGTATTTACTATTTATATGATCCCCCTGGTACCAGTACAGGCTGTGTAGCAGGGTCTGTGGAGGAGCAATGCTCTGCTGGACATAAGCCAGTGCCTGAGATAAAGGAGCTGGTGTATTTACTATTTATATGCTCCCCATTGGTACCAGTACAGGCTGTGTAGCAGGGTCTGTGGAGGAGCAGTGCTCTGCCGGGCATAAGCCAGTGCCTGAGATAAAGGAGCTGGTGTATTTACTATTTATATGCTCCCCCTGGTACCAGTACAAGGCTGTGTAGCAGGGTCTGTGGAGGAGCAGCGCTCTGCTGGGCATAAGCCAGTGCCTGAGATAAAGGAGCTGGTGTATTTACTATTTATATGCTCCCCCCTGGTACCAGTACAAGGCTGTGTAGCAGGGTCTGTGGAGGAGCAGTGCTCTGCTGGGCATAAGCCAGTGCCTGAGATAAAGGAGCTGGTGTATTACTATTTATATGCTCCCCCTGGTACCAGTACAGGCTGTGTAGCAGGGTCTGTGGAGGAGCAGTGCTCTGCTGGACATAAGCCAGTGCCTGAGATAAAGGAGCTGGTGTATTTACTATTTATATGCTCCCCCCTGGTACCAGTACAAGGCTGTGTAGCAGGGTCTGTGGAGGAGCAGTGCTCTGCTGGGCATAAGCCAGTGCCTGAGATAAAGGAGCTGGTGTATTTACTATTTATATGCTCCCCCCTGGTACCAGTACAGGCTGTGTAGCAGGGTCTGTGGAGGAGCAGTGCTCTGCTGGACATAAGCCAGTGCCTGAGATAAAGGAGCTGGTGTATTTACTATTTATATGATCCCCCCTGGTAGCAGTACAGGCTGTGTAGCAGGGTCTGTGGAGGAGCAATGCTCTGCTGGACATAAGCCAGTGCAGGAGATAAAGGAGCTGGTGTATTTACTATTTATATGCTCCCCATTGGTACCAGTACAGGCTGTGTAGCAGGGTCTGTGGAGGAGCAGTGCTCTGCCGGGCATAAGCCAGTGCCTGAGATAAAGGAGCTGGTGTATTTACTATTTATATGCTCCCCCTGGTACCAGTACAGGCTGTGTAGCAGGGTCTGGGGAGGAGCAGTGCTCTGCTGGACATAAGCCAGTGCCTGAGATAAAGGAGCTGGTGTATTTACTATTTATATGCTCCCCCTGGTACCAGTACAAGGCTGTGTAGCAGGGTCTGTGGAGGAGCAGTGCTCTGCTGGGCATAAGCCAGTGCCTGAGATAAAGGAGCTGGTGTATTTACTATTTATATGCTCCCCCTGGTACCAGTACAGGCTGTGTAGCAGGGTCTGTGGAGGAGCAGTGCTCTGCTGGGCATAAGCCAGTGCCTGAGATAAAGGAGCTGGTGTATTTACTATTTATATGCTCCCCCCTGGTACCAGTACAAGGCTGTGTAGCAGGGTCTGTGGAGGAGCAGTGCTCTGCTGGGCATAAGCCAGTGCCTGAGATAAAGGAGCTGGTGTATTTAATATTTATATGCTCCCCCTGGTACCAGTACAAGGCTGTGTAGCAGGGTCTGTGGAGGAGCAGTGCTCTGCTGGGCATAAGCCAGTGCCTGAGATAAAGGAGCTGGTGTTTTTACTATTTATATGCTCCCCCTTGGTACCAGTACAGGCTGTGTAGCAGGGTCTGTGGAGGAGCAGTGCTCTGCTGGGCATAAGCCAGTGCCTGAGATAAAGGAGCTGGTGTATTTACTATTTATATGCTCCCCCTTGGTACCAGTACAAGGCTGTGTAGCAGGGTCTGTGGAGGAGCAGTGCTCTGCTGGACATAAGCCAGTGCCTGAGATAAAGGAGCTGGTGTATTTACTATTTATATGCTCCCTCCTTGGTACCAGTACAGGCTGTGTAGCAGGGTCTGTGGAGGAGCAGCGCTCTGCTGGGCATAAGCCAGTGCCTGAGATAAAGGAGCTGGCGTATTTACTATTTATATGCTCCCCCCTGGTACCAGTACAAGCTGTGTAGCAGGGTCTGTGGAGGAGCAGTGCTCTGCTGGACATAAGCCAGTGCCTGAGATAAAGGAGCTGGTGTATTTACTATTTATATGCTCCCCCTTGGTACCAGTACAATGCTGTGTAGCAGGGTCTGTGGAGGAGCAGTGCTCTGCTGGACATAAGCCAGTGCCTGAGATAAAGGAGCTGGTGTATTTACTATTTATATGCTCCTCCTGGTACCAGTACAGGCTGTGTAGCAGGGTCTGTGGAGGAGCAGTGCTCTGCTGGGCATAAGCCAGTGCCTGAGATAAAGGAGCTGGTGTACTTACTATTTATATGCTCCCCCCTGGTACCAGTACAAGGCTGTGTAGCAGGGTCTGTGGAGGAGCAGTACTCTGCTGGACATAAGCCAGTGCCTGAGATAAAGGAGCTGGTGTATTTACTATTTATATGCTCCCCCCTGGTACCAGTACAGGCTGTGTAGCAGGGTCTGTGGAGGAGCAGTACTCTGCTGGACATAAGCCAGTGCCTGAGATAAAGGAGCTGGTGTATTTACTATTTATATGCTCCCCCTGGTACCAGTACAGGCTGTGTAGCAGGGTCTGTGGAGGAGCAGTGCTCTGCTGGGCATAAGCCAGTGCCTGAGATAAAGGAGCTGGTGTATTTACTATTTATATGCTCCCCCTTGGTACCAGTACAAGGCTGTGTAGCAGGGTCTGTGGAGGAGCAGCGCTCTGCTGGGCATAAGCCAGTGCCTGAGATAAAGGAGCTGGTGTATTTACTATTTATATGCTCCCCCCTGGTACCAGTACAAGGCTGTGTAGCAGGGTCTGTGGAGGAGCAGCGCTCTGCTGGGCATAAGCCAGTGCCTGAGATAAAGGAGCTGGTGTATTTACTATTTATATGCTCCCCCCTGGTACCAGTACAAGGCTGTGTAGCAGGGTCTGTGGAGGAGCAGTGCTCTGCTGGGCATAAGCCAGTGCCTGAGATAAAGGAGCTGGTGTATTTAATATTTATATGCTCCCCCTGGTACCAGTACAAGGCTGTGTAGCAGGGTCTGTGGAGGAGCAGCGCTCTGCTGGGCATAAGCCAGTGCCTGAGATAAAGGAGCTGGTGTATTTACTATTTATATGCTCCCCCCTGGTACCAGTACAGGCTGTGTAGCAGGGTCTGGGGAGGAGCAGTGCTCTGCTGGACATAAGCCAGTGCCTGAGATAAAGGAGCTGGTGTATTTACTATTTATATGCTCCCCCCTGGTACCAGTACAAGGCTGTGTAGCAGGGTCTGTGGATGAGCAGCGCTCTGCTGGGCATAAGCCAGTGCCTGAGATAAAGGAGCTGGTGTATTTACTATTTTTATGCTCCCCCCTTGGTACCAGTACAGGCTGTGTAGCAGGGTCTGTGGAGGAGCAGCGCTCTGCTGGGCATAAGCCAGTGCCTGAGATAAAGGAGCTGGCGTATTTACTATTTATATGCTCCCCCCTGGTACCAGTACAAGCTGTGTAGCAGGGTCTGTGGAGGAGCAGTGCTCTGCTGGGCATAAGCCAGTGCCTGAGATAAAGGAGCTGGTGTATTTACTATTTATATACTCCCCCCTGGTACCAGTACAGGCTGTGTAGCAGGGTCTGTGGAGGAGCAGTGCTCTGCTGGGCATAAGCCAGTGCCTGAGATAAAGGAGCTGGTGTATTTACTATTTATATGCTCCCCCTGGTACCAGTACAGGCTGTGTAGCAGGGTCTGTGGAGGAGCAGTGCTCTGCTGGGTATAAGCCAGTGCCTGAGATAAAGGAGCTGGTGTATTTACTATTTATATGCTCCCCCTTGGTACCAGTACAAGGCTGTGTAGCAGGGTCTGTGGAGGAGCAGCGCTCTGCTGGGCATAAGCCAGTGCCTGAGATAAAGGAGCTGGTGTATTTACTATTTATATGCTCCCCCCTGGTACCAGTACAAGGCTGTGTAGCAGGGTCTGTGGAGGAGCAGTGCTCTGCTGGGCATAAGCCAGTGCCTGAGATAAAGGAGCTGGTGTATTTACTATTTATATGCTCCCCCCTGGTACCAGTACAGGCTGTGTAGCAGGGTCTGTGGAGGAGCAGCGCTCTGCTGGACAATAGCCAGTGCCTGAGATAAAGGAGCTGGTGTATTTACTATTTATATGCTCCCCCTTGGTACCAGTACAAGGCTGTGTAGCAGGGTCTGGGAGGAGCAGCGCTCTGCTGGACATAAGCCAGTGCCTGAGATAAAGGAGCTGGTGTATTTACTATTTATATGCTCCCCCTGGTACCAGTACAGGCTGTGTAGCAGGGTCTGTGGAGGAGCAGTGCTCTGCTGGGCATAAGCCAGTGCCTGAGATAAAGGAGCTGGTGTATTTACTATGTATATGCTCCCCCTGGTACCAGTACAAGGCTGTGTAGCAGGGTCTGTGGAGGAGCAGCGCTCTGCTGGGCATAAGCCAGTGCCTGAGATAAAGGAGCTGGTGTATTTACTATTTATATGCTCCCCCTTGGTACCAGTACAAGGCTGTGTAGCAGGGTCTGTGGAGGAGCAGTGCTCTGCTGGACATAAGCCAGTGCCTGAGATAAAGGAGCTGGTGTATTTACTATTTATATGCTCCCCCTTGGTACCATTACAAGGCTGTGTAGCAGGGTCTGGGAGGAGCAGCGCTCTGCTGGACATAAGCCAGTGCCTGAGATAAAGGAGCTGGTGTATTTACTATTTATATGCTCCCCCCTGGTACCAGTACAAGGCTGTGTAGCAGGGTCTGTGGAGGAGCAGTGCTCTGCTGGACATAAGCCAGTGCCTGAGATAAAGGAGCTGGTGTATTTACTATTTATATGCTCCCCCTGGTACCAGTACAGGCTGTGTAGCAGGGTCTGTGGAGGAGCAGTGCTCTGCTGGGCATAAGCCAGTGCCTGAGATAAAGGAGCTGGTGTATTTACTATTTATATGCTCCCCCTGGTACCAGTACAGGCTGTGTAGCAGGGTCTGTGGAGGAGCAGTGCTCTGCTGGGCATAAGCCAGTGCCTGAGATAAAGGAGCTGGTGTATTTACTATTTATATGCTCCCCCTGGTACCAGTACAGGCTGTGTAGCAGGGTCTGTGGAGGAGCAGCGCTCTGCTGGGCATAAGCCAGTGCCTGAGATAAAGGAGCTGGTGTATTTACTATTTATATGCTCCCCCTGGTACCAGTACAAGGCTGTGTAGCAGGGTCTGTGGAGGAGCAGCGCTCTGCTGGACATAAGCCAGTGCCTGAGATAAAGGAGCTGGTGTATTTACTATTTATATGCTCCCCCTGGTACCAGTACAGGCTGTGTAGCAGGGTCTGTGGAGGAGCAGTGCTCTGCTGGGCATAAGCCAGTGCCTGAGATAAAGGAGCTGGTGTATTTACTATTTATATGCTCCCCCTTGGTACCAGTACAAGGCAATGTAGCAGGGTCTGTGGAGGAGCAGTGCTCTGCTGGGCATAAGCCAGTGCCTGAGATAAAGGAGCTGGCGTATTTACTATTTATATGCTCCCCCTGGTACCAGTACAGGCTGTGTAGCAGGGTCTGTGGAGGAGCAGTGCTCTGCCGGGCATAAGCCAGTGCCTGAGATAAAGGAGCTGGTGTATTTACTATTTATATGCTCCCCCTTGGTACCAGTACAAGGCTGTGTAGCAGGGTCTGGGAGGAGCAGCGCTCTGCTGGACATAAGCCAGTGCCTGAGATAAAGGAGCTGGTGTATTTACTATTTATATGCTCCCCCCTGGTACCAGTACAAGGCTGTGTAGCAGGGTCTGTGGAGGAGCAGTGCTCTGCTGGACATAAGCCAGTGCCTGAGATAAAGGAGCTGGTGTATTTACTATTTATATGCTCCCCCTGGTACCAGTACAGGCTGTGTAGCAGGGTCTGTGGAGGAGCAGTGCTCTGCTGGGCATAAGCCAGTGCCTGAGATAAAGGAGCTGGTGTATTTACTATTTATATGCTCCCCCTGGTACCAGTACAGGCTGTGTAGCAGGGTCTGTGGAGGAGCAGTGCTCTGCTGGGCATAAGCCAGTGCCTGAGATAAAGGAGCTGGTGTATTTACTATTTATATGCTCCCCCTGGTACCAGTACAGGCTGTGTAGCAGGGTCTGTGGAGGAGCAGCGCTCTGCTGGGCATAAGCCAGTGCCTGAGATAAAGGAGCTGGTGTATTTACTATTTATATGCTCCCCCTGGTACCAGTACAAGGCTGTGTAGCAGGGTCTGTGGAGGAGCAGCGCTCTGCTGGACATAAGCCAGTGCCTGAGATAAAGGAGCTGGTGTATTTACTATTTATATGCTCCCCCTGGTACCAGTACAGGCTGTGTAGCAGGGTCTGTGGAGGAGCAGTGCTCTGCTGGGCATAAGCCAGTGCCTGAGATAAAGGAGCTGGTGTATTTACTATTTATATGCTCCCCCTTGGTACCAGTACAAGGCAATGTAGCAGGGTCTGTGGAGGAGCAGTGCTCTGCTGGGCATAAGCCAGTGCCTGAGATAAAGGAGCTGGCGTATTTACTATTTATATGCTCCCCCTGGTACCAGTACAGGCTGTGTAGCAGGGTCTGTGGAGGAGCAGTGCTCTGCCGGGCATAAGCCAGTGCCTGAGATAAAGGAGCTGGTGTATTTACTATTTATATGCTCCCCCTTGGTACCAGTACAAGGCTGTGTAGCAGGGTCTGGGAGGAGCAGCGCTCTGCTGGACATAAGCCAGTGCCTGAGATAAAGGAGCTGGTGTATTTACTATTTATATGCTCCCCCCTGGTACCAGTACAAGGCTGTGTAGCAGGGTCTGTGGAGGAGCAGTGCTCTGCTGGACATAAGCCAGTGCCTGAGATAAAGGAGCTGGTGTATTTACTATTTATATGCTCCCCCTGGTACCAGTACAGGCTGTGTAGCAGGGTCTGTGGAGGAGCAGTGCTCTGCTGGGCATAAGCCAGTGCCTGAGATAAAGGAGCTGGTGTATTTACTATTTATATGCTCCCCCTGGTACCAGTACAGGCTGTGTAGCAGGGTCTGTGGAGGAGCAGTGCTCTGCTGGGCATAAGCCAGTGCCTGAGATAAAGGAGCTGGTGTATTTACTATTTATATGCTCCCCCTTGGTACCAGTACAAGGCAATGTAGCAGGGTCTGTGGATGAGCAGTGCTCTGCTGGGCATAAGCCAGTGCCTGAGATAAAGGAGCTGGTGTATTTACTATTTATATGCTCCCCCTGGTACCAGTACAGGCTGTGTAGCAGGGTCTGTGGAGGAGCAGTGCTCTGCTGGGCATAAGCCAGTGCCTGAGATAAAGGAGCTGGTGTATTTACTATTTATATGCTCCCCCTGGTACCAGTACAAGGCTGTGTAGCAGGGTCTGTGGAGGAGCAGTGCTCTGCTGGACATAAGCCAGTGCCTGAGATAAAGGAGCTGGTGTATTTACTATTTATATGCTCCCCCTGGTACCAGTACAGGCTGTGTAGCAGGGTCTGGGGAGGAGCAGCGCTCTGCTGGGCATAAGCCAGTGCCTGAGATAAAGGAGCTGGTGTATTACTATTTATATGCTCCCCCCTGGTACCAGTACAAGGCTGTGTAGCAGGGTCTGTGGAGGAGCAGTGCTCTGCTGGGCATAAGCCAGTGCCTGAGATAAAGGAGCTGGTGTATTTACTATTTATATGCTCCCCCTTGGTACCAGTACAAGGCAATGTAGCAGGGTCTGTGGAGGAGCAGTGCTCTGCTGGACATAAACCAGTACCTGAGATAAAGGAGCTGGTGTATTTACTATTTATATGCTCCCCCTGGTACCAGTACAGGCTGTGTAGCAGGGTCTGTGGAGGAGCAGCGCTCTGCTGGGCATAAGCCAGTGCCTGAGATAAAGGAGCTGGCGTATTTACTATTTATATGCTCCCCCTGGTACCAGTACAGGCTGTGTAGCAGGGTCTGTGGAGGAGCAGTGCTCTGCCGGGCATAAGCCAGTGCCTGAGATAAAGGAGCTGGTGTATTTACTATTTATATGCTCCCCCTTGGTACCAGTACAAGGCTGTGTAGCAGGGTCTGGGGAGGAGCAGTGCTCTGCTGGGCATAAGCCAGTGCCTGAGATAAAGGAGCTGGTGTATTTACTATTTATATGCTCAACCTGGTACCAGTACAGGCTGTGTAGCAGGGTCTGTGGAGGAGCAGTGCTCTGCTGGGCATAGGCCAGTGCCTGAGATAAAGGAGCTGGTGTATTTACTATTTATATGCTCCCCCTGGTACCAGTACAGGCTGTGTAGCAGGGTCTGTGGAGGAGCAGTGCTCTGCCGGGCATAAGCCAGTGCCTGAGATAAAGGAGCTGGTGTATTTACTATTTATATGCTCCCCCCTGGTACCAGTACAAGGCTGTGTAGCAGGGTCTGTGGAGGAGCAGTGCTCTGCTGGACATAAGCCAGTGCCTGAGATAAAGGAGCTGGTGTATTTACTATTTATATGCTCCCCCCTGGTACCAGTACAGGCTGTGTAGCAGGGTCTGTGGAGGAGCAGTGCTCTGCTGGGCATAAGCCAGTGCCTGAGATAAAGGAGCTGGTGTATTTACTATTTATATGCTCCCCCTGGTACCAGTACAAGGCTGTGTAGCAGGGTCTGTGGAGGAGCAGCGCTCTGCTGGACATAAGCCAGTGCCTGAGATAAAGGAGCTGGTGTATTTACTATTTATATGCTCCCCCTGGTACCAGTACAAGGCTGTGTAGCAGGGTCTGTGGAGGAGCAGCGCTCTGCTGGACATAAGCCAGTGCCTGAGATAAAGGAGCTGGTGTATTTACTATTTATATGCTCCCCCCTGGTAGCAGTACAAGGCTGTGTAGCAGGGTCTGTGGAGGAGCAGTGCTCTGCTGGGCATAAGCCAGTGCCTGAGATAAAGGAGCTGGTGTATTTACTATTTATATACTCCCCCCTGGTACCAGTATAGGCTGTGTAGCAGGGTCTGTGGAGGAGCAGTGCTCTGCTGGGCATAAGCCAGTGCCTGAGATAAAGGAGCTGGTGTATTTACTATTTATATGCTCCCCCTTGGTACCAGTACAGGCTGTGTAGCAGGGTCTGTGGAGGAGCAGCGCTCTGCTGGGCATAAGCCAGTGCCTGAGATAAAGGAGCTGGTGTATTTACTATTTATATGCTCCCCCTGGTACCAGTACAAGGCTGTGTAGCAGGGTCTGTGGAGGAGCAGCGCTCTGCTGGGCATAAGCCAGTGCCTGAGATAAAGGAGCTGGTGTATTTACTATTTATATGCTCCCCCTGGTACCAGTACAGGCTGTGTAGCAGGGTCTGTGGAGGAGCAGTGCTCTGCTGGGCATAAGCCAGTGCCTGAGATAAAGGAGCTGGTGTATTTACTATTTATATGCTCCCCCCTGGTACCAGTACAGGCTGTGTAGCAGGGTCTGTGGAGGAGCAGTGCTCTGCTGGGCATAAGCCAGTGCCTGAGATAAAGGAGCTGGCGTATTTACTATTTATATGCTCCCCCCTGGTACCAGTACAAGGCTGTGTAGCAGGGTCTGTGGAGGAGCAGTGCTCTGCTGGACATAAGCCAGTGCCTGAGATAAAGGAGCTGGTGTATTTACTATTTATATGCTCCCCCCTGGTACCAGTACAGGCTGTGTAGCAGGGTCTGTGGAGGAGCAGCGCTCTGCTGGGCATAAGCCAGTGCCTGAGATAAAGGAGCTGGCGTATTTACTATTTATATGCTCCCCCTTGGTACCAGTACAAGGCAATGTAGCAGGGTCTGTGGAGGAGCAGCGCTCTGCTGGGCATAAGCCAGTGCCTGAGATAAAGGAGCTGGTGTATTTACTATTTATATGCTCCCCCTGGTACCAGTACAGGCTGTGTTGCAGGGTCTGTGGAGGAGCAGTGCTCTGCTGGGCATAAGCCAGTGCCTGAGATAAAGGAGCTGGTGTATTTACTATTTATATGCTCCCCCTGGTACCAGTACAAGGCAATGTAGCAGGGTCTGGGAGGAGCAGTGCTCTGCTGGGCATAAGCCAGTGCCTGAGATAAAGGAGCTGGTGTATTTACTATTTATATGCTCCCCCCTGGTACCAGTACAAGGCTGTGTAGCAGGGTCTGTGGAGGAGCAGTGCTCTGCTGGGCATAAGCCAGTGCCTGAGATAAAGGAGCTGGTGTATTTACTATTTATATGCTCCCCTTGGTACCAGTACAGGCTGTGTAGCAGGGTCTGTGGAGGAGCAGCGCTCTGCTGGACATAAGCCAGTGCCTGAGATAAAGGAGCTGGTGTATTTACTATTTATATGCTCCCCCTTGGTACCAGTACAATGCTGTGTAGCAGGGTCTGTGGAGGAGCAGCGCTCTGCTGGGCATAAGCCAGTGCCTGAGATAAAGGAGCTGGTGTATTTACTATTTATATGCTCCCCCTGGTACCAGTACAGGCTGTGTAGCAGGGTCTGTGGAGGAGCAGCGCTCTGCTGGGCATAAGCCAGTGCCTGAGATAAAGGAGCTGGTGTATTTACTATTTATATGCTCCCCCCTGGTACCAGTACAAGGCTGTGTAGCAGGGTCTGTGGAGGAGCAGTGCTCTGCTGGGCATAAGCCAGTGCCTGAGATAAAGGAGCTGGTGTATTTACTATTTATATGCTCCCCTTGGTACCAGTACAGGCTGTGTAGCAGGGTCTGTGGAGGAGCAGTGCTCTGCTGGGCATAAGCCAGTGCCTGAGATAAAGGAGCTGGTGTATTTACTATTTATATGCTCCCCCTGGTACCAGTACAGGCTGTGTAGCAGGGTCTGGGGAGGAGCAGTGCTCTGCTGGACATAAGCCAGTGCCTGAGATAAAGGAGCTGGTGTATTTACTATTTATATGCTCCCCCTGGTACCAGTACAGGCTGTGTAGCAGGGTCTGTGGAGGAGCAGTGCTCTGCTGGGCATAAGCCAGTGCCTGAGATAAAGGAGCTGGTGTATTACTATTTATATGCTCCCCCTGGTACCAGTACAAGCTGTGTAGCAGGGTCTGTGGAGGAGCAGTGCTCTGCTGGACATAAGCCAGTGCCTTAGATAAAGGAGCTGGTGTATTTACTATTTATATGCTCCCCCCTGGTACCAGTACAGGCTGTGTAGCAGGGTCTGTGGAGGAGCAGCGCTCTGCTGGGCATAAGCCAGTGCCTGAGATAAAGGAGCTGGTGTATGTACTATTTATATGCTCCCCCTGGTACCAGTACAAGGCTGTGTAGCAGGGTCTGTGGAGGAGCAGCGCTCTGCTGGGCATAAGCCAGTGCCTGAGATAAAGGAGCTGGCGTATTTACTATTTATATGCTCCCCCCTGGTACCAGTACAAGGCTGTGTAGCAGGGTCTGTGGAGGATCAGTGCTCTGCTGGGCATAAGCCAGTGCCTGAGATAAAGGAGCTGGTGTATTTACTATTTATATGCTCCCCTTGGTACCAGTACAGGCTGTGTAGCAGGGTCTGTGGAGGAGCAGCGCTCTGCTGGGCATAAGCCAGTGCCTGAGATAAAGGAGCTGGTGTATTTACTATTTATATGCTCCCCCCTGGTACCAGTACAGGCTGTGTATCAGGGTCTGTGGAGGAGCAATGCTCTGCTGGGCATAAGCCAGTGCCTGAGATAAAGGAGCTGGTGTATTTACTATTTATATGCTCCCCCTGGTACCAGTACAAGGCTGTGTAGCAGGGTCTGTGGAGGAGCAGTGCTCTGCTGGACATAAGCCAGTGCCTGAGATAAAGGAGCTGGTGTATTTACTATTTATATGCTCCCCCTGGTACCAGTACAGGCTGTGTAGCAGGGTCTGTGGAGGAGCAGTGCTCTGCTGGACATAAGCCAGTGCCTGAGATAAAGGAGCTGGTGTATTTACTATTTATATGCTCCCCCTGGTACCAGTACAGGCTGTGTAGCAGGGTCTGTGGAGGAGCAGTGCTCTGCTGGGCATAAGCCAGTGCCTGAGATAAAGGAGCTGGTGTATTTACTATTTATATGCTCCCCCTGGTACCAGTACAGGCTGTGTAGCAGGGTCTGTGGAGGAGCAGTGCTCTGCTGGACATAAGCCAGTGCCTGAGATAAAGGAGCTGGCGTATTTACTATTTATATGCTCCCCCCTGGTACCAGTACAGGCTGTGTAGCAGGGTCTGTGGAGGAGCAGTGCTCTGCTGGGCATAAGCCAGTGCCTGAGATAAAGGAGCTGGTGTATTTACTATTTATATGCTCCCCCTTGGTACCAGTACAAGGCTGTGTAGCAGGGTCTGTGGAGGAGCAGCGCTCTGCTGGACATAAGCCAGTGCCTGAGATAAAGGAGCTGGTGTATTTACTATTTATATGCTCCCCCTGGTACCAGTACAAGGCTGTGTAGCAGGGTCTGTGGAGGAGCAGTGCTCTGCCGGGCATAATCCAGTGCCTGAGATAAAGGAGCTGGTGTATTTACTATTTATATGCTCCCCCTGGTACCAGTACAAGGCTGTGTAGCAGGGTCTGTGGAGGAGCAGTGCTCTGCTGGGCATAAGCCAGTGCCTGAGATAAAGGAGCTGGTGTATTTACTATTTATATGCTCCCCCCTGGTACCAGTACAAGGCTGTGTAGCAGGGTCTGTGGAGGAGCAGTGCTCTGCTGGGCATAAGCCAGTGCCTGAGATAAAGGAGCTGGTGTATTTACTATTTATATGCTCCCCCTGGTACCAGTACAAGGCTGTGTAGCAGGGTCTGTGGAGGAGCAGCGCTCTGCTGGGCATAAGCCAGTGCCTGAGATAAAGGAGCTGGTGTATTTACTATTTATATGCTCCCCCCTGGTACCAGTACAAGGCTGTGTAGCAGGGTCTGTGGAGGAGCAGTGCTCTGCTGGGCATAAGCCAGTGCCTGAGATAAAGGAGCTGGTGTATTTACTATTTATATGCTCCCCCCTGGTACCAGTACAAGGCTGTGTAGCAGGGTCTGTGGAGGAGCAGTGCTCTGCTGGGCATAAGCCAGTGCCTGAGATAAAGGAGCTGGTGTATTACTATTTATATGCTCCCCCTGGTACCAGTACAAGGCTGTGTAGCAGGGTCTGTGGAGGAGCAGCGCTCTGCTGGGCATAAGCCAGTGCCTGAGATAAAGGAGCTGGTGTATTTACTATTTATATGCTCCCCCTGGTACCAGTACAGGCTGTGTAGCAGGGTCTGTGGAGGAGCAGTGCTCTGCTGGGCATAAGCCAGTGCCTGAGATAAAGGAGCTGGTATATTTACTATTTATATGCTCCCCCCTGGTACCAGTACAGGCTGTGTAGCAGGGTCTGTGGAGGAGCAGTGCTCTGCTGGACATAAGCCAGTGCCTGAGATAAAGGAGCTGGTGTATTTACTATTTATATGATCCCCCCTGGTACCAGTACAGGCTGTGTAGCAGGGTCTGTGGAGGAGCAATGCTCTGCTGGACATAAGCCAGTGCCTGAGATAAAGGAGCTGGTGTATTTACTATTTATATGCTCCCCATTGGTACCAGTACAGGCTGTGTAGCAGGGTCTGTGGAGGAGCAGTGCTCTGCCGGGCATAAGCCAGTGCCTGAGATAAAGGAGCTGGTGTATTTACTATTTATATGCTCCCCCTGGTACCAGTACAAGGCTGTGTAGCAGGGTCTGTGGAGGAGCAGCGCTCTGCTGGGCATAAGCCAGTGCCTGAGATAAAGGAGCTGGTGTATTTACTATTTATATGCTCCCCCCTGGTACCAGTACAAGGCTGTGTAGCAGGGTCTGTGGAGGAGCAGTGCTCTGCTGGGCATAAGCCAGTGCCTGAGATAAAGGAGCTGGTGTATTACTATTTATATGCTCCCCCTGGTACCAGTACAGGCTGTGTAGCAGGGTCTGTGGAGGAGCAGTGCTCTGCTGGACATAAGCCAGTGCCTGAGATAAAGGAGCTGGTGTATTTACTATTTATATGCTCCCCCCTGGTACCAGTACAAGGCTGTGTAGCAGGGTCTGTGGAGGAGCAGTGCTCTGCTGGGCATAAGCCAGTGCCTGAGATAAAGGAGCTGGTGTATTTACTATTTATATGCTCCCCCCTGGTACCAGTACAGGCTGTGTAGCAGGGTCTGTGGAGGAGCAGTGCTCTGCTGGACATAAGCCAGTGCCTGAGATAAAGGAGCTGGTGTATTTACTATTTATATGATCCCCCCTGGTAGCAGTACAGGCTGTGTAGCAGGGTCTGTGGAGGAGCAATGCTCTGCTGGACATAAGCCAGTGCAGGAGATAAAGGAGCTGGTGTATTTACTATTTATATGCTCCCCATTGGTACCAGTACAGGCTGTGTAGCAGGGTCTGTGGAGGAGCAGTGCTCTGCCGGGCATAAGCCAGTGCCTGAGATAAAGGAGCTGGTGTATTTACTATTTATATGCTCCCCCTGGTACCAGTACAGGCTGTGTAGCAGGGTCTGGGGAGGAGCAGTGCTCTGCTGGACATAAGCCAGTGCCTGAGATAAAGGAGCTGGTGTATTTACTATTTATATGCTCCCCCTGGTACCAGTACAAGGCTGTGTAGCAGGGTCTGTGGAGGAGCAGTGCTCTGCTGGGCATAAGCCAGTGCCTGAGATAAAGGAGCTGGTGTATTTACTATTTATATGCTCCCCCTGGTACCAGTACAGGCTGTGTAGCAGGGTCTGTGGAGGAGCAGTGCTCTGCTGGGCATAAGCCAGTGCCTGAGATAAAGGAGCTGGTGTATTTACTATTTATATGCTCCCCCCTGGTACCAGTACAAGGCTGTGTAGCAGGGTCTGTGGAGGAGCAGTGCTCTGCTGGGCATAAGCCAGTGCCTGAGATAAAGGAGCTGGTGTATTTAATATTTATATGCTCCCCCTGGTACCAGTACAAGGCTGTGTAGCAGGGTCTGTGGAGGAGCAGTGCTCTGCTGGGCATAAGCCAGTGCCTGAGATAAAGGAGCTGGTGTTTTTACTATTTATATGCTCCCCCTTGGTACCAGTACAGGCTGTGTAGCAGGGTCTGTGGAGGAGCAGTGCTCTGCTGGGCATAAGCCAGTGCCTGAGATAAAGGAGCTGGTGTATTTACTATTTATATGCTCCCCCTTGGTACCAGTACAAGGCTGTGTAGCAGGGTCTGTGGAGGAGCAGTGCTCTGCTGGACATAAGCCAGTGCCTGAGATAAAGGAGCTGGTGTATTTACTATTTATATGCTCCCTCCTTGGTACCAGTACAGGCTGTGTAGCAGGGTCTGTGGAGGAGCAGCGCTCTGCTGGGCATAAGCCAGTGCCTGAGATAAAGGAGGTGGCGTATTTACTATTTATATGCTCCCCCCTGGTACCAGTACAAGCTGTGTAGCAGGGTCTGTGGAGGAGCAGTGCTCTGCTGGACATAAGCCAGTGCCTGAGATAAAGGAGCTGGTGTATTTACTATTTATATGCTCCCCCTTGGTACCAGTACAATGCTGTGTAGCAGGGTCTGTGGAGGAGCAGTGCTCTGCTGGACATAAGCCAGTGCCTGAGATAAAGGAGCTGGTGTATTTACTATTTATATGCTCCTCCTGGTACCAGTACAGGCTGTGTAGCAGGGTCTGTGGAGGAGCAGTGCTCTGCTGGGCATAAGCCAGTGCCTGAGATAAAGGAGCTGGTGTACTTACTATTTATATGCTCCCCCCTGGTACCAGTACAAGGCTGTGTAGCAGGGTCTGTGGAGGAGCAGTACTCTGCTGGACATAAGCCAGTGCCTGAGATAAAGGAGCTGGTGTATTTACTATTTATATGCTCCCCCCTGGTACCAGTACAGGCTGTGTAGCAGGGTCTGTGGAGGAGCAGTACTCTGCTGGACATAAGCCAGTGCCTGAGATAAAGGAGCTGGTGTATTTACTATTTATATGCTCCCCCTGGTACCAGTACAGGCTGTGTAGCAGGGTCTGTGGAGGAGCAGTGCTCTGCTGGGCATAAGCCAGTGCCTGAGATAAAGGAGCTGGTGTATTTACTATTTATATGCTCCCCCTTGGTACCAGTACAAGGCTGTGTAGCAGGGTCTGTGGAGGAGCAGCGCTCTGCTGGGCATAAGCCAGTGCCTGAGATAAAGGAGCTGGTGTATTTACTATTTATATGCTCCCCCCTGGTACCAGTACAAGGCTGTGTAGCAGGGTCTGTGGAGGAGCAGCGCTCTGCTGGGCATAAGCCAGTGCCTGAGATAAAGGAGCTGGTGTATTTACTATTTATATGCTCCCCCCTGGTACCAGTACAAGGCTGTGTAGCAGGGTCTGTGGAGGAGCAGTGCTCTGCTGGGCATAAGCCAGTGCCTGAGATAAAGGAGCTGGTGTATTTAATATTTATATGCTCCCCCTGGTACCAGTACAAGGCTGTGTAGCAGGGTCTGTGGAGGAGCAGCGCTCTGCTGGGCATAAGCCAGTGCCTGAGATAAAGGAGCTGGTGTATTTACTATTTATATGCTCCCCCCTGGTACCAGTACAGGCTGTGTAGCAGGGTCTGGGGAGGAGCAGTGCTCTGCTGGACATAAGCCAGTGCCTGAGATAAAGGAGCTGGTGTATTTACTATTTTTATGCTCCCCCCTTGGTACCAGTACAGGCTGTGTAGCAGGGTCTGTGGAGGAGCAGCGCTCTGCTGGGCATAAGCCAGTGCCTGAGATAAAGGAGCTGGCGTATTTACTATTTATATGCTCCCCCCTGGTACCAGTACAAGCTGTGTAGCAGGGTCTGTGGAGGAGCAGTGCTCTGCTGGGCATAAGCCAGTGCCTGAGATAAAGGAGCTGGTGTATTTACTATTTATATGCTCCCCCTGGTACCAGTACAGGCTGTGTAGCAGGGTCTGTGGAGGAGCAGTGCTCTGCTGGGTATAAGCCAGTGCCTGAGATAAAGGAGCTGGTGTATTTACTATTTATATGCTCCCCCTTGGTACCAGTACAAGGCTGTGTAGCAGGGTCTGTGGAGGAGCAGCGCTCTGCTGGGCATAAGCCAGTGCCCGAGATAAAGGAGCTGGTGTATTTACTATTTATATGCTCCCCCCTGGTACCAGTACAAGGCTGTGTAGCAGGGTCTGTGGAGGAGCAGTGCTCTGCTGGGCATAAGCCAGTGCCTGAGATAAAGGAGCTGGTGTATTTACTATTTATATGCTCCCCCCTGGTACCAGTACAGGCTGTGTAGCAGGGTCTGTGGAGGAGCAGCGCTCTGCTGGACAATAGCCAGTGCCTGAGATAAAGGAGCTGGTGTATTTACTATTTATATGCTCCCCCTTGGTACCAGTACAAGGCTGTGTAGCAGGGTCTGGGAGGAGCAGCGCTCTGCTGGACATAAGCCAGTGCCTGAGATAAAGGAGCTGGTGTATTTACTATTTATATGCTCCCCCTGGTACCAGTA